>NC_133204.1:33471507-33534007 GCF_958299795.1 Porites lutea | reverse complement strand
CCTCTTGGCTTTATAGTCGCTACGAAGAAAAAAATTCAATTGTAGGTCGTACAATTTACAGGCACTTAAGAGATTATATGGCGAAGTTTGAAAATTTATTAAATATATCAGTGCAAAAGACATTTTTTCAACGACACATTTTGGCATCAACTAACTAAGGTAAAATATTTAGTTGAGGTCAGAGAACAAAATCTAAATCGTTATATCTTTCATTCTTATGGACAAGCTAATCATGTAACCCGACCAAAAACAATCGATCCAGATAACATTTAAAGAGAATTCTCTAGGTAAATTACTGAGTTCCTAATTAACAGGTATATCTTCAACCTTTGTCAGTATTTTCTACTGTTTCTCACCGTTACAAAGTCGAGCTGGCTAAAATTGAACGACTACTTTTCTTGTTACAAGGCTCGACGCGATTATTGCCATTCCTTGAGGTCACTTTGCAGAACAATTTATTGATCTCCCTCTTAAGGTCTTCCTTGAAAAAAGCATAAGCCAATGGGTTTACGGCGGAATTTAAAACTAAAATAAGATCCCTATATTTACCTCTGTCACATTTATCATTCACAATAACTGCGAAAATGCAACGGATATAAAGCCCACAAAATACAAGAAACAAGGAAACGACAATTGTCATCATTATCAATGCAGACTTCTCTCGACGTTTGTTGCATCGCAACTGCCTTCCCAAAAAGGTCGCTACTTGGGTTTGCTTACAAATAACGCGTAGCATTGATGCAAAACAAAAAGTTATCATTAAACACGGAAATAAGTAAAATAAAACAAAAGCTAACAGATGGAGAGTGTGTAAGACGACAGTTGTGTTTAGACTAAATAACAGAAAAGATTCAACCAAAATGAAAGCTACAGATACTCCCCACGAGAAGGAACTGAGCAGGATTACACGTCCAGAAGTCATAAAGGTTAAGTATTTAAAAGGCTTTACAACAGCTAGGTAGCGATCTAGTACCAAACTGCACATGTTCATCACTGATGCATCGAGGAACAGCCACTTAATAACCATCAGGCCTCTGTATAATGAGTAATTGCGGCCAGTCCTTTCTAAGAAAAACATCGAGGGAATCACGTTCACTCCAACAAAAAAGTCTGCTACTGCAAGGGATACGACAAAGGCGTTGATTTTGGTTCGAAGATGCCGTCTGCTGAACACAAGGAAGATGATAACTCCATTCCAAGTCATCGTCAGAATGGAAAGAAACCAGCCGAGAATCCAAAACCAATTTTCCATCTTCATCTTTTAGCCGTTGTTCATGGAATTCAGGTGATTAAATTATGAATCTTTGTTGCTGTAACTAGCTGTAACTGTTGTCTTTCTCATCGACTTCTTCTAGTCGGTACTGAATCCTTTTTTAACAGAATGATGATTGAAACATCCATAAGACAATACTGACCACGTCGGCTTGAACAGCGTCAGTTTTACAAAAGATTCTGAAGGTTGAACCTGCCTAACGGGATAAGGAACTGTCAAACTTCCCTTACCCCTGATTAGCATTCAAGCCAGAGGGCCATTATATGGGAAGATGTGAATTGTGCTGAAGTTAACTGCTATTGGGTTTCCCGGTGTATTCGACGTTAGATGAAAACAGTTTAACAGCTAAGCTTAGAAGGTTCCCTACTGGCTTGATTGTTTGCAAATGTATTTCCCCTTGAATTAAACAAGACTACACGCAAATAAAAGAAATTAAAAGTCCCTATGAACAAAGCTATTATTACGACAACCGTAACAAAAAGATATCAGCGCCCAACAACTTTCCATTAATTGCTTCGCTTTTTGTTGATGTAGGTTTGTATTCAAGATGTATGTCACGACATTTGTTTTATTTTAAAACTTATTTCAGTTTTCAGCTGTTTAGGCCGGGGGTATTATTTTTCATTCACATAAGTACAACACAGCTAATGAAATGAAGGCCAGGGATTGCAAACAGTGACAGCAAATTCGTAGAGCCCGAGCTGTGTCGGTTGTTTTATACAGTCTAAGAACACAAATACATTCAAACCATCTTTTTTAGCGGCACTGAAGATAAAGTAATTGTAAAAATACTAGATAACGCCATAATTTTTCCCTTGAACAAAAAAGAGAAGACTGAAAAGCTGAAAATACTGAAACGAAAAGGAAACTCTGAAAAAAAAATGGATGAACTAGAAACAATAAACTAACCGGCTAGGGAAAAAATGATTTTTGCAAACGCTTAAAAGTAGTATCTATGTTGAAAGATAAGCCCCGTTGGTGCCTTCCCTTTCCTTCCATATGCCTTCCCTTAATTTAGTAGGCATAAGGGTTGAGTCTATGACGTCACCCATTCTTTTATCCTAGAGAAAAAAAATGCGTTCCTCCATATTAATTAAGTGCCTAGTCAGTGTCTTCCTGCTTATTAATTATGTGCCTTCCTCCATATATAATGAAGTGGATAGGTTTACAAATGAGCGTCTCTCTACTTCAATAGAAACAATAGGCTTGCCTAGACTTGCTTGGGCTCTTTTAACCCTGATTGGTTCATGTAGAATCTATTCTGTCTTCCAAATAAAAGCGGGTAGATTTCGAAAGCGCTATCTTTCTTGCGATCACTTTGCTAAGGAAAAAGTCTTATACTATCACCAATATTCCTTAAGACATTGCTCCAAACATACAAGTCGAATCGAGCGCTTCACCTCTATTGACGATTGACGAAGTGGAAAAAGTCCAACGTCAACGGGTAGCTAGCCTTATCGGCCATGTGTTTCAACTGACTTATGCGGCTACGGTTGACAAACTCATTCAAGAATAAAAGCTGAATCAGGGGCACCCAACGTCAATTTTCGGAAAATAGCTGTTCGGAAGACCATTTGAGATCTAAAATTTTCGGAACATTAATTTGTTATAAAATTTCTTGCTTGCCTGCCTCTCCTAGGATTTTCGAACATCTAAAAATTGGTATAATTGCCCATTTTTAACGGATTTTTACTTGAAAATGGTCACCTAGAATTTTCGAGAGCCTTTTTTCTCGCTGAAATTTTCGAAAAGGTAAGTTTTGATCCCTATAATTTTCGGATCACTAGACTTTCAGCTAGGAAATCCGAACAGATGAAAAATTTTTAAGGGATAAAAATATGCCCGTATCTATCGTTTAAATACTAAAATACGTTTAACAATGCTATGTTTAAGTGTTTTTCAACCATATCCTCGTTGGGTGCCCCTGCTGAATCGCTGCCACAGTTGTGCTATTCAACAACCAAGTCAAAACCAACATTCTTGCCTCATGATGGATAATGATGAGGCATGGATGTATTACCATGATGAAGTGCTGGAACAAATTGACCTTAATGTTATCTTAAAAACGGCTGAAAGAGTGTGCAGTGCTCTTGGTTTCAAACTTGGCAAAACGTGGGAAGCGTACGTGACCGAATTACCAAAGTTGCCTTGGACTAGCATCTAGCTCACTTCCTTGGAACTCGAAGATTATGGTCCAGACAACGGAAAAGGCGCAGAATTGTTTACGAAGTTATGCATGTTACCGAGTTTTTTTTTTTTTATATAAAAACACTGAATGTTCAACTAAATTGAAATTATTTCACTGTTATCTTATAGCATTGGCACAAGGAGGAAATAATTCCACTTTTCTTCTGTACACTTTATGATACTTCCAGGTACTTAATCCACGTCTTTTTCGCCAGCTTGCATTGAGGAGGATATTAAAACTAACAAAACTACTGATACCCATTGCAAGTTAATAACCTTGAACAAAGCGTGATTATAACATTGCTTGCGGGAGCAACTTTTAAGACAATAAACCAACAAGTCAAGCTTTAACAGAGTTTTATTAAACACCTGCAACCAAACCCAAAAATTGAGCTCAGATGACTCTGACTGCTGTCAAGAATAAATATGCACGGATATATATATATATATATATATATATATATACACCCGTTTTCAAAAAGGTTTTCATACAGAGAGATATATAGATAGATATATACTTTTGTTTTCTTGCACGTGCGCCCGTGTGTATTTTTCACTTGTTATTGTCCAACTTGTGAAAAACTCGGTTCAACGATAAATTTTTTCGTCGTCGGGGTTTTCGTTCCAATTTGAAATGTTGTTTTCATTTTTTTTTTTTTTTTTTAGAAAAATACATGCCCCCCCCTGCGATACAAACTTGCAATGGCGAATTATATAGCTGATTTTGGGAATGAGGAAAACATCCCGCGAAGCAGCCGATCCGCGAGTTATACGGCGTCACCAAATTGGTAGGCCAAATGCTATGGCATCTGTAGCAAGTGACGAAGCATTTTTATTGATGGGGTGTATTAAAAAATGCCCTGTCCAGGGGCATGCTTAAGAGAAACTGTAAACTAACTTGAAAGCATTTGTGGCCGAGAGTTAATTCTGTCTTCAATAAGACGTTGCCTTACAGGCCGCGATTTTACACGTAAAAAGGTGAGACATTAATATATATGACCCGCTCATCATGGTTATGATAAAATCTACTTCTATGAACCTAGTCAACGTCTTGGTCCGTTTTAATCAAGTGGTATAATATATTGTTGCTCCTTCCCACATATCCAATATGGATATCCGCCGTCACATCTTCCTTCTCAGCGGTTTCGAAAACACTTTTTTTTTTTCATTTCATCTGCGTTTTTCCCCTTATCCTGTAACGACAACAATGATATGACCTACAAGTGACCGAATTCCTCATTCTTTAATTTTCAAGAGAATGCAAATCAAGAGAATTGCAGGCAATATTCGTGCATTATTTTTTTTAATTGACAAATTGCAACAAAGAACCTGACGAAAACAAAAATTATTGTTGAACCAAGTTTTTTCACAAGTTAGACAATAACAAGTGTAAACGCACACGGGCGCACGTGCAAGAAAACAAAAGTATATATCTATCTATATATCTCTCTATATGAAAACCTTTTTTTTCTTTTTTAATAGGTGGACAAAATTGCCGAGCCGGTGAGGCTACAAATCTTTTAAGTTAATTGAAAGTTAATATAAGTTTTTCCTTTATTGCTAATATTATTGCGCCAAACTTGCCATGGGTCTTTATTTTTACAAATGATCATGGAGATTGTCAAGTCTCCATTGTTTTGTTAGCAAGTCGGTTGCTACAAACGGACAGTGAGGTCCTGCCGATTGATTCCAATTTGACATAAAACTCGACGCACGAAAGATGGCGGTTTCTATTGTTATTTACACGTTATCAGTAAATTATTGGATTTTTAAAATTTTGCTCAGCTACTTCCCTAACAGCTAAGTAACAAATAAGATGATTTTTGTTAGTTAGGTGAGATCTTTTTCCTCACAGGTATGCGAAATGCTTACTTGTTCACATTAGGAAACCTAAATGCCTTTGTTAGAAGCAAGATATCTTCTTCTACTTGACATGCAGTAATAAAGCGAAGAAAGATCCTCTTGTGCAATTTGATATGTTTTCAAACTTTTGACATATTTGCATTGATATGACACAATGTGCGACATCAGCTAGAGCAAATTGTCGTCTTAATTAATGTATTCCTGATCACTAAATGCAGAGGCGAAAATTAGCCCCGGAAAATTTTCAGCCTAAAAAGAAAAACGGATTATGAAATTTCTTAAGAATATAAACCTTTTTTCGGACTTCGGTGAACGGCAATGTATTCAGCACCAAGAGAAACCACATCTTCTAATGTAATGGTTATCGTTTAGCCAAACTCTTTTTCATATCGTTGCCTAGATTATCAGCCATCATGGAATAATTTAATGGGACGGGTAAACTTATCGCTCATAACACTGAAAGACAATCTTTCTTCAACATAGCCTAACATAAATGAATTTACACTTCAAAGTCCAAGGTAGCACGTGAAAACCATCTTTGCAATTTTTACAGCATCCTATACCTTTCCAAAAAGTTTGGAAGAGTTTGGCTAAACTATATATATATATATATATATATATCCGTGCATATTTATTCTTGACAGCAGTCAGAGTCATCTGAGCTCAATTTTTGGGTTTGGTTGCAGGTGTTTAATAAAACACCGTTAAAGCTTGACTTGTTAAAAGTTGCTCCCGCAAGCAGTGTTATAATCACGCTTTGTTCAAGGTTACTAACTTGCAATGGGTATCAGTAGTTTTGTTAGTTTTAATATCCTCCTCAAGCTGGCGAAAAAGACGTGGATTAAGTACCTGGAAGTATCATAAAGTGTACAGAAGTGAACATTCAGTGTTTTTATTAAAAAAAAAAAAAAAAAAAAAAAAAAAACTCGGTAACATGCACAACTTCGTGAACAATCCTGCGCCTTTTCCGTTGTCTGGACCATAATCTTCGAGTTCCAAGGAAGTGAGCTAGATGCTAGTCCAGGGCAACTTTGGTAATTCGGTCACGTACGCTTCCCACGTTTTGCCAAGTTTGAAACCAAGAGCACTGCACACACTTTCAGCCGTTTTTAAGATAACATTAGGGACCTTTAGCATCAGGTTTTTCGTGGGAAACGGCAAACCGCAAACCGCAAAATGTCACGTGACCAAGGCCTTGCGGTCACGTTTGCAGTTTGCAGTTCACGTTTGAACCGCAGGAAGGGCTTCCAGCGGTAAGTGATTTACGGCAAGGTTTTTTGCCACAAAAAATTGTACAGCCTCGCGTTTAAAGGTATGAACTAGCTTTTTGTATCCGTTTGCGATGTGTTTGTCGGATTTTTGATCTCGAATCAATGAATTATTGCTGAATTTTGGGCAATTAAAGTGATGCACTTCGACTTCATGAAAACAACATGGCGGCCCTAAACAATGAACGCGTAGTTCAAATCAATTTTATATTCCTTTCTGCCGTAAACGGCTTGGAAACTAAAATTTCGAGGACGTTTTTGGACTTTTTACATTTAGGGCATGAATTTTTTGTCATTTCAGGCCATGGAACCTAAAAATGAGCCTAGCTAGCTGTAAAAAGGGGCAATACGGAGGCAATACGTCCTAGCCGGCATGATCACATGCTGTTTACGGAAAATTCCCTCATCCGTGTCAGGAAATTCTGTATTTTAAAGCCTCCCCTAGGGCATGACTCAGAAATTGAGGACATTTCTGCTACGTTTTCAATGTTGGTTAGCATGCAAGGATTTTTCCCATGCCTATCGTCAATGATTTGCTCACTGGTAATAGAGGGGGTGGCCCCAGAGTGGTTTTACATTGAAATTGGCATGCAACAGAATTTCGCATGCCCTGTAAGCATAATTTGAGGTTCTGTGACCTTCTCACCCAGGCCGCTAGAAGCCTAGGTTCTAGTAATAAGTAATTCATACCCAGCAAAATCCCCGGCATGCCGGGCATGCCAAATTTTTTTGACATGCCCGGCATGCTAAATTCTCTGGAATGCCGGGCGTGCCATAATCTGGGTCATGCCGGGCATGCCAAAATCGGTCTCTGGCATGTTTCAACGCACAGGTTATAATTCCTTGAATCTACAGATATTTTAAGCCTGGCTAAAAAAAAAAAATAAACAGATCACAGTGCTTATCTTTTGATGTACGGTTACACGATGACGTCATTGCTATTCCTTTCTTTTTCATAGATTTGGTTGTCCCAGCGAAGTTTAAATAACAAAACCTCTAATTTTCACAAGAAAGTAAAACCCTGAGGGATTCTGCCGAAGTAATAAAACAGCGTCATCGTGGAGATGACCTGTTGGGGGATTGTAAAAACTCCTCACCCCTTTTAATGAGTCTTCAATAGGATTCCCATTTCACATTGCGAATAAAATGGAATTGACTGAAATCAGTAAAAAGAGAGACAGATACGATTTTCATTGTATAATAAAATGCATCCATGTTCCATGAAAGCTTTTAAAAATACAAGGTTATAGAATATCTTTCAAAGTTCATTACAAACTGAGCTAAGCCCCAAAATCACTGTTCATTATTCAGTAAATTATGATGTTTGACAATGCAATGTGCTTGAATATAACGTTGCAATTACAAAGCTCTCGTATGCAATTTTCCCTACTTTAGAAAAGCTCTTTTTATCTTGTTTCACATTTTGATAAGGAGTCTGAGTTCCTCTTTCTTGTTTTGTAGGCTTGCCAGGGATTAATGTTTTTTTTGTCATTACCAGTGTCTGTGTTCTTCGTTTTTAACTCAAAGTAAGTCAGTAATAACTGACGGTATTAAAGGATTGCTCTCTAGAAAAGTAATTATCTCCCCGTCATGTCTGGAAGTTACCTGTAACATAAAATAAATGGAATCTTAACACATGCAAGGGCAACATGAAAAAAAGAAATAGAACATGTAGAGCTCAGCTTCTCTTAACATATTTTCATACTGGCTTGTTGAGTCTGTTAAAGGTCGCAACTGATTGTCTGAGGCTAATTTCACAAGAGTGTGCAATTGAGATAAATACATGGTAAATAAACTGAAAGAAACGTGATTTCACATTAGCCAATTTACATTGCGCTGTTCGATGATGTTTACACGCTTTTCTACTGCGAAATAAACCTTTGCATTTGGATTTGCAAGTCAAGATTATACCGAGTTTGACTGACACTTAATTGAACAACAATTTCATTTTTAAGCTGGCAATTGGGGTGTAGATCCATATAAAGCCGGAATATGTAAAGGAAACTCAGCGAAAACTTTTTCGCATCTTTTTGTGGCGATATTCTTTCACGGCCCGTCAACTGATTAGGGGTTGCGAAGAAAAAATAAATTAGGACCAAAGGTTAAAGCCTGTCCGGTTACATCATTTCGTATGTTACCTAGAGTTCTAATAAATAGGTCATAAAATATGATTTAACGAGAGCGAATTTGTTTCTCAATCGGTGTATAAGAAAGTGAGGCTATCAAATGAGAAGTTTATAGAGTATCAAAATTATTAAATTAAAAGCTCATTTAATTAGCAAAATTCCTATACGAAAACAATGCTAGTGACATTAAATTGATCAGATAAAATTCTCAGAAAATATGTCCAATAAAAGCCTCATTATTTGCTTTTGTTTTTGCGTAAAGGTAAATTTTTCGGCCCACAAAGCAAAGTTGAAAAAGCGACTAAATCTTAGTTTTTTACATTGAACATGTTTATTAGCTTAGTTTTCGTCCGTTTTAAAAGCTTTATAACCCAATCATAATTTTCGGGTTAAAATATTACAAAATCATTTCAAAAACCATGTTCATTTAAAGTAGACCGGCAAACCTGAACATTTTGTAATTCAAAAGTCGGACCCAGCCAGGTTGTTTAAGCTTAGAATTATTTGCATTTTAGCGTACTATAAATTTACCAGAATCGCCTCTCAGAGGCTTACTGTAGCAAAGCATTTTGTAGTACACTCGTAGACAAGCAATGTAAGCCTTAAGTCTTTGCTTGGATGAGATGTCCAAAAGAAAAATTAGTTTTGTGGACCTAAACGCACAATCACAGACTGCTTATATTGAGTTGTTTACAACTTTGCCACGCGCAGCATGTTCATTTTTTTAAAGCGAAATCCAAATCTGATTTTGGCATTTGATTTACGGATATTTTATTTTGTCTCCAAAAGTGATTGTAATATCCGTTTGATTGTCTTTCAAACAACATTCTCAAACTCATTAATAATTCATTAAGAAAATACAAAGGAAATTAATGTTTAATGAGTGTTTGGAAATCGGATGAAACACTGCTTAGTATTTGCATCCTTAATTTCTCCTTCAAAAATGATTTTGTTTGAGAAGAAATATCAAACATTCGACACAGTGTTTCATCACCAGATGAAACACCTCGAAGTTCGTCAAAAATACTCCGCTGCGCGTCGTATTTTCAACTCTCTTCTCGGTGTTTCATCTGGTGATGAAACACTGCATCTCATGTTTGATATATTACGTCAAACTATGCAGCAAAAATAAGTAACTTTACCAGTACAGAGGAAAAATATGACCGTAGGTGCCAAAAATAATTATACTCGAGCTATAAAATTAGAACTGACTTTTTTTAGCTTTGGTTTCTTATTTTTGAAGTTTTCTCTAGTCTTCTTAGCAGCAGAAGAAGATTACAAGACATACAAACAGAAACAATCCGAAGTGAACAAGTTGACAACCACTTATGCCGGAGTTCTTAGGCATGCTCAACAGCAAGATAAACTGAATGCCAAAAGGATAATTCACGGGATTTGTTCGATATTCAGGCTTTTTCTTTACCAAATTAATACTAAATTTGTACTTACAGTCTCTCGCAGAATCCATTTCTTGACCAGCATTCACCAACATCCCAACCATGCACCGCAGAAAAAAAAGACAAACAAGTGCGAAGAGACATGACGACATCGTGACGCCACAACTGCCACGCTACAACAAACTAGATTCCTCGTCATCCGCGAAAACACTTCTGCGGAAATTCGGCCGATTTCGTGCGTGCTCGGGGTATCTTCGGATGACGCAGATGACGTTGCTCAAAGGACTATCGTCAGCAAGGAGTAAAACAGAGATGTCGGCTATGCGAGATTCGCATAGCCGACAAGGAGCGCACTGAAAAACTAAGCAAAATCTCTCTGAGAAGGCAGTCCAAATTCACCAAATCAGAACGTCTTTGCAGTATTAACATCGTACTCTCGTACTGACTTGAACGACCTGGTAAGCTTCATTTTCACCAGTCTTTTAATGCTGTTGACCGGGAAACATTCCGACACGATAAAACTTAAGCATGGATAAGTTTATACTGAGAAGATTTGTTATCTTATTGTTTAAGACGCTTTTCCGCGATCAAATTTAAATGTGGACCCAGAAATGTCAGTATCGGTTTGAAATAAAAGGATTAATCTTTGATTGCAAGTTAAGTATTCTATTTTAATGTATGAATAATGTTGTTTTGCTGTGCTTTTTATTTATAAATCCAGGCTTCTGTCTTCAGTTTTGCCAGTCGATCCCGTGACACACATTGTGACAAACATGACTTTTTTTGTTATAATCTGCATTTATTGCCAGGCACGAAACCTGTAACTTCAAGCTCCCTAAGATATATTTGGCGATTATATGTGATTCTCAGGATATGATGCTGAAGCGAACATCAAAATCAGTCTCGCTGGGCATGCCAATTTCTTGCCTGGCATGTTGGGCATGCCAAACCAACTGGCTTCACCATCGGCATGCCCGGCATGCGAAACCAGAGGAGCTAAAACTGGGAATGAATTATTAACCCGGCGAGAGATCTGGGACCTAAGTTTAGCTGGGTCAATTTTGGACTGCGAGGGCATGAACCCATTTTTTCCATGCCTATGAGATGTTATTTCTAAGTACCAATGTTCCCTTGAATTTTGTCATGCCTAAATATATAAAATTTTCCCTCTCTCATTAATCCTCAGACTGGATGCGATTTTTACGCTCGGTAGGCATGTTCAACTGAAAATCATGCCCATACCCTTATTCAAAACAAAATGCTATCAAATTTTAGTTTCCAAGCCGTTCGTACTAACAAAGGAAAGTATTCTCTTCCAATCCAGAGTTAAATTTTTTTTCTATCTTGTTTCTGAATTCATAACTTAACTCAGTCTCTGTTTGGTTCCTATTTTTAACGAATCACTCCGCGAATATCATTTTATTTTGCTTATTTCTTTTAGACTGGGGAGCCCAGGCTTCATAAAGCCTTCTGGTTTCCCCTGGGCTCCCTTGCAACCTTACAATTCCTACATGTATTCTTGTATTGTATTGTATTTTGGCTAAATAAAAATGAACTGAACTGAACTGAACTGAACGCCTTTCTAAAGTTTGAAATCTCGGCAACGCGAAACTGCAAACGCGTAACTGCGGTTTGCCGTCTGCGGTTTGCGGTGTACCTGATGCTAAAGGTCTCTAATTAAGGTCAATTTGTTCCAGCACTTCATCATGGTAATACATCCATGCCTCATCATTATCCATCATGAGGCAAGAATGTTGGTTTTGACTTGGTTGTTGAATAGCACAACCGTGGCAGCGATTCAGCAGGGGCTCCCAACGAGGATATGGTTGCAAAACACTTAAACATAGCATTGTTAAACGTATTTGAGTATTTAAACGATAGATACGGGCATATTTTTATCCCCTAAAAATTTTTCATCTGTTCGGATTTCCTAGCTGAAAGTCTAGTGATCCGAAAATTATAGGGATCAAAACTTATCTTTTCGAAAATTTCAGCGAGAAAAAAGGCTCTCGAAAAACCTTTTTCAAGTAAAAATCCGTTAAAAATGGGCAATTATACCAATTTTTAGATGTTCGAAAATCCTAGGAGAGGCAGGCAAGCGAGAAATTTTACAACAGATGTTCCGAAAATTCTAGATCTCAAATGGTCTTCCAAACAGCTATTTTTCGAAAATTGACGTTGGGTCAGCTTTTATTCTTGAATGAGTTTGTCAACCGTAGCCGCATAAGTCAGTTGAAACACATGGCCGATAAGGCTAGCTACCCGTTGACGTTGCGCTTTTTCCACTTCGCCAATCGTCAATAGAGGTGAAGCGCTCTATTCGACTTGCATTTTTGGAGCAATGTTTTAAGGAATATTGGTGATAGTAAGACTTTTTCCTTAGCAAAGCGATTGCAAGAAAGATAGCGCTTTCGAAATCTACCCGCTTTTATGTGGAAGACAGAATAGATTCTACATGAACCAATCAGGGTTAAAAGAGCCCGGGCAAGTCTAGGCAAGCCTTTTGTTTCTATTGAAGTAGAGAGACGCTCATTAGTAAACCTATCCACTTCAGTTATATATGGAGGAAGGCACATGATTAATATGCAGGAAGACACTGACCAGGCACTTAATTAATATGGAGGAACGCATTTTTTTCTCTAGGATAAAACAATGGGTGACGTCATAGACTCGACCCTTATGCCTATTACTGTAAGGGAAGGCATATGGAAGGAAAGGGAAGGCACCAACGGGGCTTATCTTTCAACATAGTATACTACTCTTAAACCAATTCAAGATTCACATACGATGGCCTTGGGACCTCTCTCGGACACTTTTGTAGTCTTTTGTAGTACTCACTGCATGTAGCCGCTGCTGTTACAGTACTGATAGTAGAAAAAGGAACCGAAACTACGCATGCAATCTCAAGGCTCGTTCTCTGTTGGTTCTGGCTCTGGCCGGCCGGCAGTGGGACTTCCTGGAACCAATAACTTACAGATGTATGTAAAGAACAGCTTGAAAAGTTTAATTCCCAAAAACTGGCTGGCCTGGTTGATGTAAATCGGTCGAAAACGTAGGAGGCTGGGCTCTGAAAAATGGCTGGTATCTTAGTATGTCTCAGGCTCCTTCTACTGCACCTTTAGCTACAAACGTCCTCTTTTAAATTCGAACTTTTTAAGGGCGAATGTCAACTTCCTTGCGGCGACAGTGGCTTTTTCCTATTTCCTAATCAATTCATGTTCGATACATACAATAACTGTATCTCGCGGCGGCAGTCTAATCAACTTTTCCGCACCCCTGTTTTGATATTAGGCCTGACCGTCTATCCTTCAATTCTTAATGATTTTGTAAGACACCCTGCCGAACTGTTTGAGGAAAAATAGTAGCCTTTAAGAGATTGGCAAACCATTCTCTGCAAAAAAAGAGAACCTCCAATTTCGTCGGTATTAATCTTTCAGTAGACCACTGGATGTATTCCTGCAGCGAGTGCCTTCTTTATGATATTTTGAAAAATTTAAACCGCCTTCTCTACGTTCTGATTGGATTGAAGGTTAGGTGGACAGCTGAACTCATGGTCTCCTGGAAATTCTTAGAATTGTAATCCCATTCGTTGTCATTAAAGGGCTGAACAGGTATTCTTTATGTCGAGCAAACTGATATTTTAGCTTAGAGATTACTTCCTCGCCTATCTTTTTAAAGGTTTTGTCCATTTGTCCAACTTATTGCAGTCTGTTCTCAAAGTCAACAAGCAGATCTGGCAGCTTGGTCCGGTCTTGTAGACTTAGCGAATAATCATTGGCGCTTTCTGCTTGATAATACACACATTTCTATTTGAAAAAATAATTTAAAAAATAATAATAGTAACAATACTAATGATACTAATGATAACAGTGATCATAATAATTATAGTAATATAAAATTATTTATGGTCATTGGATGTCTGTAAACAGCTTTACAGCTTTTGCACCTCTTCGGATACAATTCTGTATTCCAAGATGTCTCTGATGCAATTTTTTCCCCATATTGTGGCATGCGGAGCGACAAAGGAAATAGGAAGACGTCTGCACGCAGGCAATCTCTAGTGTCATCGGTAAGGTACAGTGTTTACGGCAAAAAAGGGTAACGCCATCAACGAGGTTAGAAAAAAAGGGCGAGATGTGTACCCTTCAGACAGGCAAACTCTGTTAAAATGCCATCAATATCAATTACGTCCTTGTGCTCATATGCAGAATTGCAAGCCTGGGGAACTTAATCTCTCTTCTGTCATGGTCCTTCGTAAAGGTGTTTGCAGACCCTTCATACTACTGAAGCTACGCTGAACTGTGCATGTTGACAAAGGAGAAGTCAAAAAAGTGATGAGAGCTACGTATATTCAGGGATAGAATTGGAGTTGGCTTGGTCAAGTCTCTCACTCCATTTAATCGGTAAAAGGATAAAAAAAATCCTTACACAAAAACACCAATACAGTGTGAAATATTTATCCCGATTTAATGACAAAAATGCTTTCAGGAAATTGAAAAAGTCTGCATATTTTTCCAGATTTCAGCTGTATACATAGGCGTATGTGCGTACATGCACACTATGATTCCTGGAAGGAGAATAATAATAATAATAATAATAATAATAATAATAATAATAATAATAATAATAATATTTATTGATTTGTATTGCGCAAATATCAATCCAGGGAAAGAAATTTTCATCTGCGCATAACATTGACTCAACAAAATCCTAAAATCCTAGTACATATTCCAAAAACAAAATTTACAGATCGTTCCTATAAATTAGTAAAAATAACAATTTAAAAATAAAAATTAATCTTTAAAATCCTCTATACAAATCCTTCTTCATAAAGAGAATAAAAACAATAAATTAGCTGGGAAACGCCTTCTGAAATAAATGAGTTTTAAGAGCCTTCTTGAAAGCATTAACTGAAGATATATTTCTAATAAAAAGGGGAAGATCGTTCCATAATTTAGGGGCAGCCATATAAAAAGATCGATCACCAAGCGTGGAAAGAGACTTGCATGGTGGAATGTTAAGAAGTTTGCCGTTATTTGATCTAAGATAGTACCTACCTCCTGTGTCTTTCGGTGATACAAGTTCGGAAATGTAAGTCGGAGCAAGTTTATGAATGGCCTTAAAAGTTAACAATAAAATTTTAAAAACAATTCGATATGCTACGGGTAACCAGTGTAGGGCTCTGAGCAATGGTGTAATATGACAAAATTTACTATCGTGAAATACAAGACGTGCAGCCGAGTTCTGGACTCTTTGCAGTTTTTGAATCTGATACGCTGGTAAGCCATATAAGAGGCTATTGCAATAGTCAAGGCGGCTAGAAATAAAGACATGTATCAGAGTTTCAGTACATTCTTTGCTGAGATATTTCCTTATCCTCCTGATATTGTAGAAATAATAGAATGCTGCAGAGCTTGTTTTCGTTATGTGATCGCCCATTGATAGGTTAGAATCTAACCACACACCCAGGTTCCGAACGGGAGATTGTGGAGCAATGACAGAGTGTCCAACAGTTATGCCATCAATTGTGATTTTAGCGAGTTGCTGTCTGGTGCCGATCAAAAGAAGTTCCGTTTTGGCATCATTAATGAGCTGATAGGTTCCAGGGCCAAGCTTAATACGGGTGACATTTTCAGTTCAAAGCTGACAAAGTCGCCAAAACGTATTTTTTGTCTACTTTTGAAGGAAACATAAATACAGTTTGACAACTTTTAAATGAAAGACCGGTCCTGTGTCTTCTACCCCCCCCCCCAAATCAAGTCTCTTAGAAAATTGTACACCCCCCCCCCCCCCCACCGCGCGCCCGCCCCTTGAAAACCCAATCATCCCTCCAAAAATTCGAAGACTCTGATTCCTAGCTTGAAAAAAATAATAATAATCGAGTAAGTAGAGAGGGCAGGATGGCAATCTGTGGAGTTTCGAGAAAGGAATTCTTTAGGCTACTGCATGAAATTAAAGGTCATTCGACATTTTTGTGCACGCTTACATCTATTAAAACGATGTATTAAAACTTGATCCAGATGGGTCGGAGAGGGAGGGGTTCAACGTGCAACCTATTTAAGGGTTTTTAATTCTATAATCATATAAACATAATTGCGAAACATATTCAATAAAATTGTATATTTTTTATTATTTAAAAGTGATATAAAGGATCCCAACTTAACCACCACCGGTCGATCCTGGAAAGACTGAGATAGCGGAAGAGGTCTGGGGGCATAGACCTGCAGCCGAAAGGGAGGTGGTTGACACAGATGATGTAAGTTGACAGTTCTTTTACTGAGTCCCGAATGAGAAGAACTTATGTCGCAATTAATTCCAACTAAAGAAAAGTCTCTGGGACTGGCTTTTTGCTTCCACCATATTTTTACATTCTTGGAAAACAGCTTTGTAACATTTCTAGTCTGGGCAGATTGGCTCGATAGTCTTGTAAGGAACAGTGGATAAAACAAAAGAAAAAAATCCCTCAAGCACAATAACGGGTCTGTTAAGATTTATGTAACTGGTCTCTGCACTATTCTCTGCCATTCATCCTTTCCCAACATCCCATTGTAGTATAGTAGTTGCACTTAAGCAAAATCAAGACTATTCGATACACAACGTTGTTATTATGAACTCCTATTCAGCTAGCTAGCAGCTGGCAGTGCCTGAATGATGATTTTGACTAGGAATCGGACAGCCAGCCCCCAAGGCTTGACGCCAGCAACGTTTATGATGCGGATTTGGTAGACACCCCCCACCCCCCCCCAAAAAAAAAAAATAAATAAATAAATACAAATTCACTTCATAAGGAAAGATTGTTAACATGAAATCAAGTGCGGGCTGCAGATTCCATTTACAGCCCGGACTTTGCCGCTTGACCCGCGAAAAGGAGTGTTTTAGAGGGGGCAGTTTGTCATTTGGCCCCGTGTAGTGATAATAATCACCATTTATGCATGTTCCTTAAGTTTAGGCTAACTTGGGAAAATGCAGGTTCTTAACCGTGGGCTTTTACTGTACCCGCAGCAAAGTAGTTAGCTAACGAAACAATCTCAAAGTCAGAACTAAACCCCTCATCCTTACACGTGCACCCTTTGCACTAGTCAGTGCATAAAGGAACTCGATCACCATTACTGTAAATATTGTAAAAAAAAAAAAAAGATTTTGAGTAGTATCAACATCGAATCCCCAATTATCATTCAACACTTTGTTCTCATTGTCTTCATCATTAGTTGGCCACCACTCATCCAAAAATATTTCCTTCTCCTGAAGGCAAAAATTGTGAGGTGTGCAACATGTGATGACAATATGTTGTCAACTTTGCAAGTTTCAATGTCCACTTGCTTTTCAACAACACGAAACCTCCCCTTCAGTTGACCCAATTAGCTTGGGTAATGTTTGTTCCAGCATATGGAACAAGCAGCCATGGAAGTGTGGGATATGCACTATCGCCAAGAATCACAAGTGGTAAGCCCTGGTAAGTTTTGTTGAGGCACCTAAAAGAGTAAAATGTTTCAACAATAAGCTACTTAATCAGGCCTCAGCTATTCAAAACGAGGATAATGCTAGCTATCCACCGGATAAATCACAATCCACTGGATAGCACAACACTTATACACTGGATAGTGATCAATTTATCCGTATGGATAGCACTATCCAACTTTTGAACAACCGGGGCCGGCCAGGACTGCGTATAAAAGAATGCATGGTTTAGTGCCTATATGTGCTTTAAAAGAGTTACATGTACGAGCAAAAGACACAAAAAAGAGAATTTACTGATTTAAATAATGTTTTCTTAAGAAGAATGCTACGCTTGAAATTACCAGAACATGAACCATAAATGGACCCACAATTATGGACAAATTTTGCATTTGTAGAAATTTTTAAAACTACACAATCATCCAACTCCTCCCTCTCCCCCACGAACAATGTTGAACTCATGTATTCACAATATTTCTTAACTATCAGTACTGTATAGGGTGCCGGGACACTACAAGGGATTTCCAAAAAAAAGGCCACCTTTAACTTGTAACTAGTGTCCCTGTTCAATGCCTGAGACCAACAAAATATGTTGATGGCCTCCCTGAGTCTTCTATTAAACATGTTGTCTTCTCTTGCAAGGATCGAGGAGGACGTGACATCTAAGGTGTGGCCTGAACACTCAAAATGAAATGAAAGGGAGTATGAAAATGGTCTCTTGTCTTATACAGGGTAACAAACTGAATGGTCTTGTTTTACATGTAAACATGGTCAGGGTTTGAAAGCTTCAGGAGCACACCCCTACCAAGCTTCTCAAAAGTGCCCCCACGGGTACACTGTATTAGCAGACTACAGTGTTTATTGAAAGGCAGAAATAACTACCTTATGTTAAACTGGTGTATGTTTCAACAATGAAAAAAGTTGTATTTATTTTTGGGTAAAAATGGAAGAACAAATCTTCAGAGAATTTGCTAATAGTGAGCAGCACTTGTTCAAATTCAATTATATTAGTAACAACATGAGTGTCAGATTTCTTTAAAAAAACATTCATTAGTAACATTTGTAAGCTAAAACATTAGCTTACAGCTTTGCAAGGACTTGTCTATAAACCCGGATCTTTGCATCATCGTCGCGTTATGTATGGATCCTGGGTGTCCACAGCTCAGACTTCCCGTCACAGACGGCTTGTAACAAAACAGAATAATAGCCTTTAAAATTGTAGTAATCAGTACTGTAATTATGGGGACGAATGATCCTTATGTGACTGCCATCTATGATGCCAACACAATTTGGAATTGGTTGATCGTTGATGGCAGCCAAACACTTCGTGTCTGTGACAGGAAATCTGATATACCTGGGCGTCATAAAAGCCACGATTGCCTCGGATGTCTCTCGATATATACAACAAACAGTGAGGACAGCTACACCAAATTGGTTGGCTACAGCACGGTAGTTGACACCTTGATAGATAAAGAGATAGAAACTTCATTAATGTGTTTAGCTTGGGGGAAACCCCATACCATTTTGGGGACAAAATTTATAATTGCAAATACAATATAAAAGTAAGAATGTTAAAACTATGCAAAATATATTATAACATCCTCCTCGATCAACATAATTCTTCACATCCTCCTCAGTCTCTACTCATTCTATAATTGCTAAATATTCACCACCTAGCCAGTGGATAACGGTCATAACGTGTGAGCTCGGTGTTTTACCAAAATTCTTTTAGAGAACGATCTTTCGAGATTCGACAAACTACTAGGGCTGATGTTTTTAAGGCAAGAATAGACTTTAAAAGGATTCAAAACAGCGTTATGTCACATTTACTTGAGTTGTTGTTGTTGTTTTTTTGCTCAATAATATGTTTACAACTCTGACTGCTTATTCGAGTAGAAGAGGCAGATTTGTGAACGCATCGTATCTTAACAAGAACAATTTTGCCCAAAACTTGAAGTTTATTTATGACAAAAGAAAATGAAAGCAAATGTTTGCGGTAATTCTACGTTTCAAATAAACAGGACAAGAAAATGCTACAAGTAAACGACGCCTTACCTCGAGCAACCGAAACGCCATGTCAACACGTTTCATGCGGAGAACGACACAAGAAACCTTTTTGACTAACTTGGCGAGGTAACAGAAAATAAACAAAGCTCAACTTTTCTTCTGAGGTAACGAAACAATTTCAAGTTTTAATGGTTCAATTTAAACCATTATTCTGTTGTTTGCGAAATGATAAACTTGCGAACTGCCATGTTTGAAAATTCTGCAAAGATGACTTTGTGCATGTACAGTGCAAATTTTTCAAGCATAATTTGATAAGTCAATCAAATCTTACTCTTTAATGCTTTCCTTTCCGATTTTGTCGAGATCGCGGCTTGGTAAAGATTTAGCCACTATTCACCTTGATTTTAAAGGATAATTGTTAACTAATGAGAACCTAAAATGAGTAATATTCGATATAAGACTAAGGAAAATGGCAAAATTATATGATTAAGATGAGAAGAGAGAACAGCCCTTTACGAGGGTGCCAATGGGGTTAGCCGTTAGCTGATATTTGGCCAAAAAAACAGTAGTTAACTGATAATTGGGCAAAAAATTAGAAGTTAACTGAGAAATGAAAAGTTAACAGTTAAGTGACATTCTATTAATTAAACTGCATACGATCGTTGATGTTAATGAAAGCAACAAAGTTTTGCAAACAGAAATGCTATTTTCTAACTTTTTTCTGTCCCGCTGATAACACGGTGGCATATTATTAAGTGCAAAAGGCACCAGAGCAGTACCCGGCAGACAGGAAGCGTCTGTCACAGAGCTGGTTTTAGACAGCTCAGCAAATAATTCGTAGTTCTAGTATTAACAAGATTTCTGTGTTTGGATAAGGAAATACTATTGTAACGGACCCAAAAGGACGTCAAGTTAAACATTACCACCGAAGAAAAAAGCTGTGACTCTTAGAATTGGATCTGGCCAAAAAGAGTTTGTGATGGCTCAAAGAAATCAGCATCTTTCATTTAAGTACATGGAATTTGTACTTACGAGATATCACTTTTGGAACTGATGTTTAATGCAGTTCTAACTATCGAGACAACTAGCGTTTAAACTGGTATTTCTGAAGCAGTTTCATTTCTTAAAACCTTTGGATATCTTTATGACGCTTTTTAAATAGGCAAAAAAGGTACGTCTGCGAAAAAGGTAACATTGAGGGACGCGAACGAAGATGTCGACAAAGCCTCTGTATCGACGCACAAAAAACTTCTGACAACGCAGGTGGAAAACCTATACGCAATTTCCCACTTCATTTAACACAGAACATTTAGTGCTTTGAACTACGCCCAAGACTTTGGAAATAGAGTGAAGGAATCGCTTAAAAGAACTGCGAATTCGAGAAGTCGAATTGTCCCATGTCAAATACTTTCATGCCCTTGTTTAGCACTCTCAACTATGTCTCTTCCATCAGTGCAAACAATGACAAAAGAAGATGAAGTTGGGATGGGGGTGGACTGGATAGAAAACTTTTAGACCTGTTTGACAACTAACTGTAAGATCAAGAAGCGAATCAACTCAAGATAAAGCGGGATCTTTACAACCAGCGTGATGGTTGAAACGTTTTTTTTTTTTTTGCATCAATTAAATTCCAAAAGTAATGGTCCAGTTTTGTTATTTAAGACAACTTGGCATTGATAGTGTTTCTCGTCGTCTGTTGCAATGGATTGCAAGGATTGAAATGGATTGAAACTTGGGCCAACAACAAGACACATACAGTAATTTCAGCCAGTTAACTACGTGACTGATTCAGACAGTGAAAGTGACGAAGAAGTTGACTTTGAAGTAGTTTATGGCAGGTCATGCATGACCAGTTTGGGAAGATCAGTACGAGATCATCACTGGTGCGTCTGGATCTATGAAGCTGGTGTGATATTGATGGTTATACGACTTGGATCTGATTTGTACTTACAGCAAAAATCGGTAAATAGGGGTCTTGATAGCTATCGCTTACCCATTTTTGCAACTTCGGTTAGAAAATTAATATGTTATAAATTGTACTAGTGGCGAAGTTTACGTGAATTCATGTAAATTTATACTTTAATTTTAGTAGGGCCTATTCTCAAAAGTGACTGACGTGCTGAAGTAAAGAAAATTCTGGTTATGACAATAATATTTGCTGTAGGAAAGTGAAAGTTAACAGCTAACTTAAATTAGCAGTTAACTGAGAATTGGCCCCCCAAATACTAGTTAACCGATATTTGGCCGAAAAATCAGTAGCTAACTGAGAATTGGGTACCCCCATTAGCACCCTCCTTTACACATACATCATCTATCATAGAGCTTACATCACTTTTACTAATTTTGCTGTTAATTTTGTTTACCTTGGCAAAGGTATTACAGCGTTATGGCCACTCACCTTTCCACCGAGATGGTATTATAGCAAAGGTATCTTCCTTTTTAATGTATGGACCAATTTCTTGGAATAATTTTGAAAATACCTCCCTGGAAAGCCTGAAGTTAGCAACAAATTCCGCCTCCGGCATATCTTTAAAGTCACGCTCGAACCACTCTGTCGATCTCCTTCTTCCCGTTTTTCTCAGGCTCCTTCTGAACTTTTCCAAGAAAGCATTGTTTTTTATAATTCTGCGGCAAATGACGGTTTTTGATCATAAGACAAGACTCCCCCATTTTTATTAAAAGGGTCTTCAAAATATTGCCTCTGCAGCATGAACGCAACATGACGCCGTAACAAATGCGCGCCATGTTGGATTGCCATTGCTACGGGCAACATTGTTACGTGGGGGGACTCTTTTTTAAAAAATCAGGTCTTGATCTATTATCAAGGAAACATTCTAGAATCCTAACCAAGAAAGTTGAAAGCTCTCTTAACAATGTCGCTTTTTCATCTTGCAAGATTGTGTTAGAATCTTGACCAAGATCTTGAAAAATCTAGAAGAGAAAGACAAAATCTTAAAAAGTTGTTAAGATTCTAGTTACAGTTCAAACCAAGATCTTGACAAGTTTATTAATCGAGATCTTGTAGGATTTTGGTAAGATTCCTGTAAGATCGTAAACGGTCTTACAAGAATCTTGATTAAGATTTTTTAAGATCTTACAAGATCTTTGTTAAGATTCTCGTAAGATCTTAGAACTTAAATTAAGATTCTTACGATCTTTGCTAAGATTCTTGTAAGATCTTAGAACTTAAATTAAGATTCTTACAAGATCTTGCAAGATGCTTAAAAGATCTTTAAAGATTCTTACAAGAATCTTACAAGATCTTGTAAGAATCTTAATTAAGAAACTTGTTAAGATCTTTGTAAGAATCTTTTTAAGATCTTAATAAGATTTCCACCTGGGTCGCTTTCGGCAGCCATCTAGTTGCTCGCTTCTTGCTCAACCGCACTTGTTTGAGCTCGCAATGTATCTAGAAGCGGATTTCAAATGGAAAAAAGGTCGCGCCAAAAAAGAATCCTGAATCGCACCGAGGAAAAAAAGTCGCGCCAAACGAAGAAAAATAGTTGCGCCCCCCCAAAAAAAAAAGAAAAAAAAAAAACACAGTCTCGCCAAGGAAAAAAAGTCGTGCCAAAAAAAAAAAAAAAGAAACCAAAAAAAAAAAGCGCAGTCTCGCCAAGGAAAAAAAGTCACGCCAAAAAAAAAAAAAGAAACCAAAAAAAAAAAGCGCAGTCTCGCCAAGGAAAAAAAGTCACGCCAAAAAAAAAAATTAACCAAATCGCGCCGAAAAAAATATCGCGCCAAGGAAAAATATACTCGCTCATTTATATGTGTGTGGCACCAATATTTGTGTCCTGATTTGAGCTAGTAAGGATTTGATCTATGCAGTGAAAAGTAAAGTCGGAAAGTGTTTGGTGTTTTATTAAAGTGCATAGCAACTTCGCAAGTTTTCTTGTTAGTTTTCGTGGAAGATTTTTGGCTCCTAAAATTAACTTTGAATTCTGTGATAGTAGAGCCGACAGAGTGGACTAAACTACTTTAGTACTGTATTGTAGGCGCGCAATGACCGAAAGGCCGTCGCGTTTTCTTGCCGACAAATAAAACTTTTGAAGGCATTTGTTTAGCTCTTTAAGGGAAATTTCGCCAAAAAGAGTTGAATCCTCTTGTATTTAAAACCATTCTGTAAGAAAAAAAAACTATTACCAATTCCGCTAAATAAGGCAACGCAAGACTTAAGCTCAATTTGCATTTGTAAACAGAAAACTTTTCACCGGTTTCATCGATAAATTCAAGTCAAACAGACAAAGACGTCAAAAAAGAAACATAAAAAAGTCTGCGGTCGATTTCGTTGCCCACACAGGCAAAAACGATTTAATATCTAGTAGTTAGGCAATAATACCCGATTTCGTTAGTGCTCCCCTTGTTGTAGTTCGGTGCTGTGTAGTACATTTACATTGATTTAGTACGACGAAATGATAGGATATCTTTCTTTCTACGGGTTGAAATGCTAAACGAGTTACATATTCCAGAAGCGCTTACTCCAATAGGCATTTGATATAAATATCATATCAGGACTTCTATCTGGATGAACCAGAAAGGATATAAAACAACTGACTATATCTTTTTCGGCTACTGGTCGAAATGCTAAACGTGTTATATATCCTGCTAGAAGCGCTCAGGCATATTTTATTAATAACATCATGCAAGGACTTCTACCTGGATGCACCAGAAAGGTCATAGCACAACTGCCTAATTTTTTTTTTTTTTTTCGTTCGGCTACGGGTCGAAATACTAAACGTGTTATATATCTTAGCTAGTCAAGCGCTCAGGCATAAAAACATCATTCCAGGACTTCTACCTGGATGAACCAGAGGGGATATAGAACAACTGACCATCTTTTTTTTTTTTTCGGTTTCGGGTCGAAATGCTAACGTGGACTCGTATAGGGAGACAATATAATCTTCGATCCAGACTTAATTGTTTGTTTGCTAGAATCTTCAGACAAAGAATCAGAAGAATAGGGTGTGGAAATCGAATGGCTTGAGAAACTAAGTCCTCGAGTCTACTTCCCGCAGGGGCACCCAACAACTGTTTTCTGTAAAATATCTGTTTGGGGAAGCAAAAATTGCCTAGAATTTTCTATAGCTTGAGGATCACAACATGTTTGGGAAGTAATTGAGAAGTGCGCCAAACGAGGTTATCGCAGCGTTCTAGAGCGAACATGGATTGATAAAATTACCATTAGTATTTACATGTATCTTCTTGAATCTATTATCTCAATTGAAGAGCTCAATTCCCATACGAATCCTTTGAGGATTACGCAATATGATACACGGAGCTTGGGATGTGGGGCCGGCGTAACAGATGAATTAGAAAACAGTGATGTTGCTAGCTCAACTTCTACATGAGTCGAGTAAACATGACCATCATTCAAATAGCTTCTTTATCTATGATCTTCACGCAAAAGTTTAGTTAGGATTATGAGCTCACGCGATCAGTAGTGATCCTTCCTATCTCTAGTATTGTGAAATTCGACAGGGTTCATTGAGCCACTGATACTTTATTGACACGAGTTCCTATTTCAATATATGTCTAATTCAAGCTTAGCCGCGTGATAGCTCTTCATTAGCGAAAAGGTCGGAGTGATATTTTGATTGACGTGTTTTTTAGGATCCTAAGGTTTTTTTAGCACCTTTTCTCTACCTTAACTGGCGAAGATATTCTAGGAATTTGCCCTTCAATTCCAAATTCTTTGATGTGCCGCCAGATGCCGTACAAAAATATCACCGCTTGCGGCTCCTCGTGCCCCCTTGAGAAGCGCGCCAAACGAGCTAGGTTATCGCAGCGTTCTGGGGCGAACATGGATTGATAAAATTACGATTAGTATTTACATATATCTTCTTGAATCTATCATCTCAATTGAAGAGCTCATCAATTCCCGTACGATTCCTTTGAGGATTACGCAATATGATACACTGACCTTGGGTTCCCTGTGGGGCCGGGGTAACTGAATTATCAGAGTGATAGCTCAACTTCTACATGAGTTGAGTAAACATGATCATCATTCAAATAGCTTCTTTATCTATGATCTTCACGCAAAAGTCTAGTTAAGATTATGAGCTCACGCGATCAGTAGTGATCCTTCCTATCTCTAGTATTGTGAAATTCGACAGGGTTCATTGAGCTACCTATTGATTACTTTCTGTTTCCATGGTGGTTATAAAAATACTTAAAAATACTTAAAAAATACCTGTTTAGTCTAGGCTCAAGCCACACGTGGCGTAAATACAAAGTAAATTGTTTGATCATGAACTTGGCTCATGTCAAGCGTGGGGCACGTGGCGGAAATACAAAGTTAACGGTTTGAACATTAAAATCATTAAAATCATCAGGTGAGCTGCGGGTGGCGGCATCTTTATCGCCGTTGATTACGTGAGCACTGAAGTCTTACTGTCTTTGAGTTCCGGAGGCCCTGAGAACCTACGCGAATAATAAGTCGATATTGTGATCTTTCGTTTAAGAGTTAATAAGCCTTTTTGCTCTTGGCCTTGCACGCCGTCAATTTGCCAACTTGTTTCCGAGAGGCAAGTGATGTCATCAAATCTTGTTTTTTGGGAAGGGATGTGCCGCCAAGACATGAAAGGACAAAAAGACAAGAGACCTTTTTCATGACCCTACTTCATTTCATTTGCATATAGAATTAACTTATTTGTCAAGCTAACATCACGGAATGTTTCGGTATCATTAGCCGGCCTTAACACTTTTGAAGGCTTTGTGTCCAAAAAGACACCTAGTTCCCAGTAGTAACTCAGTAGTGTAATAGACAGTTGCACTTGTTGCAGGTTCTTCCGAGGTACATGCATTTCAAACAAAAGTTAAGTTTCCATTATTATTATTAATAATATTATTATTATTATTATTATTGTTATTATTATTATTATTGTTGAATACTCTCAAGAGGTACCTATGTTGAAAAACAGTTTATCACATATAACTATCTCAAATTCTATTTTAGTTAAATACTGTAACATAAATTAGTGCCGTCTGCGTTTGTCTATCACCCTTATTTGGCGGTAATTGTTTAATCCATCCGTTAACTGATTACGAGCACGGATACTTAAAAAAAAATAATAAACACGTGGTTTGAGCCTAGACACTGAACAGTGTAAACCAATGAAATAATCTAGAAGTGCTTATTGCAAAGAAATTTCTTAAGCATGGGAAAGGCTAAAAAATTTTGGATAACCTTCCCATGATATTCGAAGTCACGTTTCTGCAGCAAACTTACTTACGAGTAAGAGTAAGACTTTCGAGTAAGACTTTCTTGTCGCCTGCTTATGAAGTTATTATGCGGTTTGTTTCCAAGTTTGCAACAAGTGGCGGTAGGTCCGCGAACAGATTCAATTTTTAAATAAACGCTCCATTCAACTACAATAGACGACTAAAATCTTAACCTCTTGAATATGGGCGGCAGTTATCGCCAAAAATACAGTCATCTCAAATAGCACAGACAAAACGCAAATAAACGCTTCATTCAACTACAATGGTAGTCTTTACACTAGCGCCTAAATAAGCTAAGAAATATTTCAAGACATGGCTATATGGCCGGTAACCGGTCAAGGTTTTCAAAACACCAAATGACCGGCAGTCCGGTATTTTTAATAAATTTGACTTATCTAAGAATCCTAACCGATCCAAACTATCTTATGTCGACTAAGAAAAGTCAAGCGATCCTGAAATGGTTTATAGAATTCAAGTCTTGCGTTTGGTTTACGCCGGGCTCAGAAAACAAAACCATGTTTTGTGACACTTGGAACTTTTTTCAGGGTCTACTGCCGGTCAAGGTTTTTAAAACAATAAATGACCGTCAGTCCTATACTCTTAATAAATTTGACAAATCGAAAAAATCCATCTAATCTTAACTATCATATGTCGATTCAGAAAAGTCAAGCGATCCTGAAACGCTTTATAGATCTCAAGTTTAGCGTTTGGTTTAACCTGGGCTCAGAAAACGAAACCATGTTTTGTGACACTTGGAACTTTTTTCAGGGTTCCTCTTTCCTCTTTCCGCTTTCCGCTTTCCTCTTTCCGCTTTCCTCTTTCCTCTTCCCCTTTCCCGACTTATCTAGGAAAGATCGAAGCGACTCTGCTAGCAGGGCAGACTGCCAGTCATTTAGTGTTTTGAAAATCTTGACCAGCAGTCGACCTGAAAAAATTTCTAAGGCCTGTTTCAAACGTCGTGCTACTGCCGTGCTAAGCTGGCTCGACTGTGGCTCGACTGAAGCACGACGTTAGCAGCACGACTTGTTTTCAGACGTCGAATTTAATTCACACAATGATAGTCGAATGGAACGGCTGTTGCCAAAAACAAAACACAAAAATAAAGAAACGGTTTAGCAAACTTTTAAATATATTCTAATGTATTTATAATTCATGAATTGAGTTCGGCACGGCGGTAGCACGCCGTTTGAAACCAAGTCGAGCTACTGCCGTGCAGCAAGGCAAGGCCTGCCGTGCTATACGGCAGTAGCACGACTTGGTTTCAAACGTCGCGCTACTGCCGTGCTAAAGTCGAATTTAATTCGATCAATTGAGTTGGGCACGGAAGAAGTACGACGTTTGAAACAGGCCTAAGTGTCACAAAAGATGGTTTCGTTTTCTGCGTAAACCAAACGCTTAACTTGAGATCTATAAAGAGTTTCAGGATCGCTTGACTTTTCTTAATCGACATATGATAGTTTAGATTAGATGGGTTTTTTTCGATTTGTCAAATTTATTGAGAATATAGGACTGCCGGTCATTTAGTATTTTAAAAACCTTGACCGGCAGCCGACCGGAGAAAAGTTTCAAGTGTCACAAAACATCGTTTCGTTTTCTGAGCCCAGCGATCTATAAAGCATTTGATAGTTTGGATAGACCTTGTCACGGTTTTCGACGCCATATTGACGAGTAGGCAAACGCGTGAGAAATTACAGTGTTTGTATGAGAATCTAATGTCGAATACTCCGTAAAACGGCTGTTTTTTAAAAAAAATGATTTGTAAACTAAAGCTTCACTCTTAAGGATTCTACTGAAAGAATTTGAGGGTTACTTGCGCTAGAAGACCTAGAGCCTTTTTTTAAAATTTTCTATACAATTGTCTGTAAAAATTTCCCGGGAAAAATTGCAGACAAATATATGGAAATCTAAAGCAAGCTTCTGGAGAAATTTAAGCACCGTAACGGCCCCCAAAATTTGTCAGTAAAATCTTTTTCTGTGTAGCTTTAGTTTACAAGTCATATTTTTTTCAGAAGAGCCGTTTTACGGAAATTATTCGACATTAGATTCTCATACAAACACTGTAATTTCTCACGCGTTTGCCTACTCGTCAAGATGGCGTCGAAAACCGTGACAAGGTCTATTGGTTGGGATTCTTAGCTAAGTAAAATTTATTGAAAATAACGGACTGCCGGTCATTTAGTGTTTTGAAAACCATGACCGGTTACAGGTCATATAGCCACAGCGTAAATTTTAATTACTTCGAGTAAAATAAAACTTCACACACAACCGATTCTTTTTTACTTCAGCTTTTTTAATAACTTAAGGCTATTTTCCCAGGCAACATAATTAAGATTGATTGACATGTTTCGCCTTTCTCAAAAAAAAAAAAAGAGGAAAGAAAAAATTCGCAGGTAACCGCAAGTCAGCGGTAATAAAGCGGGGTTTTAAGGATGGTTTTCAAGTCGCTTGAAACTTTCTCGAATCGTTTCAACTTTCTGATTTTACTAAATGAGATGCAAGGTAAAGTTACTTGGGATTTTACTTAGGCCTTCACACACGAATTTGTGGTTAAGTGAAACTTAGCAGCTCTTAAGTCTTACTTAACAGCCTAGTGTAAAGACAACCAGAATAAAATCTTGACCTTGACATGATCACATGGATGATAAGCTAGAAAGATCATCTAATAGACGTTACGTCACCCCTCGCGGGGTTTCGGAGGTAGGTGTATTTCAAACAAAAGTTGAAATTTTCCTATATAATCATTTCTTTGTGTTCTGTAATGGGTTCTGGTTTTCGATTAATACACTGTCTCAAATTCCTTTGTAGTTGTAATTAAAAAGCCGTCTGTGTTTGTCTGTAATCAACTTCCCTAGAAGGTTCTCTGAGCACGTAAACTTAGTTATAACTTACCGCCCGCAAAGAAACTTCTAAATATAAAGTTCGGAAAGGTTAAAACATTTTTGGATAACCTTCCCATGATATTCGGAGTCTTTCTGCAAACTCACTTACTTTTTTTTGGTTGTGTTTTCACATTTTATCACCAAAATGTTATGAAAAAGGATTGTTGCGTTTCGAGTAAGACTTTCTTGTCGGCTGCTTATGTAGTTATTATGCAGTTTGTCTTCAAATTTGCAACAAGTGGTGGTAGGTCCGTGAACAGATTCAATTTTCAAATAAACGCTTCATTCAACTACAATAGGCGACTAAAATCTTGACTTCTTGACTATGGGCAGCCGTTATCACCAAAAATACAATTATGTCAAATAGCACAGACAAAACAAAACGCAAATGGTCTAGTGGCCAAACAAGAATCGGTTTTTTGAATGATCGAACTGGATAACGAAGGGTCGTCTGCCCTGTTGCGTAATGGTTGGAGTAAAGTAAGAATTCACGCAAATATTTATAAATGGTTTAAGCCGCAAATGGTTCAAAGTAAAGTCGAATGATTTAATTGAGAGACACATGGTTTAAGGCATACGCAAATAGTTCAATGTAATGTCGAATGATTTTAGACTGAAGTGGAGGTACGACGAAACAATAGTGCTGCGTGAAATTGAATGGTTTCGCATGCCATACAATTGTTGGCGCCGAAACCACGAATACACGTCTATGTGAGGTAATGGTCTTTTTTTTTTAATTAAAGCAACGCACCATTCCCGTGAAGAAAAAAAAACAGAATCAGAACTTGTAAATGCATAAGACAGGACTGAAGCAACTCTTTAGAAACTAGCGGGGGGGGGGGGGGGGGGGATTTTAGGTCGCTCATTGTATTTGGAAAGCAGAGGGTTTGGGGTCCGCAGGACCCATTGGACTAGTCTCTGCATCTTAAAACCAGAAAATGTTTCACTTGGCTGCAAAGACATCATCGTTTCAATGCTCTGAATTTTTATTTTCAACTTTTATTCGTGCATGTTTTGACTTTTTGGGGAAAAATACTGGGGGGAGGGGGGCAAGGGCCCCCGGCACCTCCTTATGCTACGGCCCTGCAAACATATAGAGAAAATAAAAGGTTGAGGTCACATAAAGGTGTATTAGTTGTTGGTCTAGACATCCTTTGTTTCAAAATCTTGATTCGTTTTTTGGGGGTCATTTTTCTGTCTTGACTTAAATATATCACATGGATGATAAGCCACTTTATTTTAAATGGCGCATACTCTACATAGCTAGCTACATAGCTACATGGATTAGTTAAAAATAATAATAATAAAACTTTACCAGCTAATTCACAGGTATGCCACTGTAAATGAAACATCATAGAATACTAGAATATGATTAAAACAATATAAAAGCTATTTACAATTAAAATTGAGTTGTCACATATACAATGCTATTAAAAATTATTTACAAAATTGATTAGAAAGGCGATTCGTCGATACTAAAATAATGCCTCGTTTTCTAACAAGTTGTTCCAGATCTTGGGCGCCTGATACCGCCAGGATTAAGTCCAACGCGTGTTGCGTTGACCTTGGGCATGTTTAAATTGTCCTTTCTTCTCAAGGCATATGTTGTTTCTCGTAATGACATTAACTCATTCAAGTTCTCCGGGCCGGGTTCGTATTAAAATTAACGAGGTTAAAAACCGAACAGAGAATTTTACTCAATCTCTGCTCCATCGAAAGAAAACCGATGAGTCATCTTTGCCTCTCTGCGTTATCTCGTAATAGACGTTATATAACAGACTACCTTGTACTCATGCTGCTTCACAGAAAAAAAGCAACATGTATAAAGCTAAGGTCATAAAGTTGAAAAAACCACGAAAACGTAATATGGGGATTAGTACTGCAATAGAATTTTGCTGTGCAGATGAATGTATTTTTTAAATTTATTTCAACTTTTGATAAAACAAAAACGCCTCAATTGTTGTGATTATGTATAGCTACTTTACAATTGTTTCAAGTCGCGTTTTTGATTAAAATAAGAAATAGACTACAACAGACTCTGCATGACTTGATCAGGTGATCAATTTTCGGTAAACACGAAAACAGTTCACTTTTGAAAACTTTTGTTAGCACAAGCTGAAAGGGCATATTAAATTTAATTAGCCTGAGAATTTTCAGCCCTATATCTCAAAAGTAGCCATTGCAACGGCCGCCGAAAGTTGGAAGCATTTGTAATTTCTTACTTTCCTTGTAATTTCGAAATTTTTAAAACACACATGAAATATTTCCCTAAGCACTACCTAAAAAATTTAGAATTTACAAGGATTTGTACGGAAAACCATGCAAGCGCGGCTGGGTGGCAAAAGTTGTTTTTCTCATTCAAATGCTTCTAACTTTCGGCGGCCGTTGTAATCGCTACTTTTGAGATATACGGCTGAAAATTCTCTGGTTACGTAATTTTAATATGCTCTCTCAGCTTGTGCTAATAAGATTTTTCAAAAGTGAACTGTTTTCGTGTTTACCGAAAGTTGATCACATGATCGAGTCATACAAAGAGCCTACTGTCTGCCCTCGTGGATAAATGGCAAAAAGGGGAGGAGACTGCTTACATTTCAGACTGGAACAAATGTTTTCACAAATAAACCAAAGCAGAACAGAGCTTATGTTCTAACAACATAATCATTATCAGGATAATTTATGTCCTCACCATCCTGAGAAACCTTTGAATTCCGCCTTTCTGTGTCATTGCCTGAAAATCAGGCGTTCAATTCAATAATTATCATATCACTATCCCGAATTCCTTTTGCGGCTCTACAAAGTCATGTAATTTTACTGAAGCATACAAGATGATACAAGGTCAGCAAGTTTAACCCCCTTTCTTTTTTTTGGTTGATGATATTTATGCTGCATAGGTATTTAGATATGGTATGATAGACATATTGTTCTGAGCATATATAATGTTAGCTTTGTCTCAAAGGCTTTCTAGTTCGTGATTGGTTGAAGGAAATTTTGGGTGTGACATTCAGTTTTATAGCAGCACTCTCAAAGCTGAGGTCCCATTCACCCTGGTGATTTGGAAGAGAACGGATCGAAAACAACAAGAGCTGTAAGGTTTATCCCAGTCTTACTTCAAGTCTACCATTATGGTAAGTTCTGGACGGGAAAAGGTTTTACAATGTATTTTATTAATTCTAATTGTTTGTTTTACTCAAGACTCTACTTTCCTTCCAGTTCTTGACGTTTAATTGATCTAGTTTATCCAAAATTATTTACATTCCGCAGACTACACCAAGCGTAAAAAAAGAAATGAAGATAAAGCTTCATATGGACGGTGAAGTTAACGGGCATAAGTTCACGATTGAAGGAAACGGACAGGGAATGCCTTACGAGTAAGTAATTCTTTTAAAAAAAATGTTACATCATTCTAAGCAGGCTTCTGACCTCTTTGCTTCAAACTGGTTTGTTCAGAAGAGATTTCAGTATACATTTTACGTTTTGCTTGTGTGTAAGAGATTAACCAGCAACAATTTGTCTGACCTGATCCTATGACTTTCAACCATAGCACTGCAGAACAAAATATGCTGTTTTTGTTTCCTAGCCTATGATCGTTATGGCAGAGAACTAAAAACCTTAAGGAAAGTCTCTTGCTGACCTGGCTAAGAAATTGATAGCTAAAACTTACCTATCCTTGCCATATTTCTTTTAGAAGAATTTACGACTACAAGTTTTGTTTCTCTTCGGTTAAAAATGCTAGATCGCAAGCTCAGTTTTGTATGTTTTTTTTTTTTTGTTTTTTTTTTTTAACACAAGGAGAATTTACTTGAAACAGACCCTTTATTGTCCCTCTATCTAACGTTTTATGAGATTGAACGACACACCCTCTGTGGTGTGATTAGACTATGAACACCCCTCCCTTTTTACATTATCATGTGATTTCAGCCATGTTACTAAATGTGCATTTTCCCAAGCAAGCAGAAGGACTGTCTCAATGTAAAGGGATCTGAGTTATAAAAACAAGAAGGTCATTAACTCAGACTATACAGTATTTTAGGGTATAAAAGAAAGCTACGATTAAATTAACCAGGAAAACAACTTGCTTTTAGCGGTTCTGAATCCTTGAGTTATGGCCTTTCAGAAAGCGAAATAAGACTTTTACTTGAAATTGAACTGTTGCCTAATTGCGGTCGTATATGCGTTGCATATTAATTCGTCGTTTTCTTACCCAGCTTTGATTTCCCGTTCATGTTTTTTTTTTTTTTTTTTTACGGGAACACACACTGTAAATCGTAGGCAATTCGAAGCACTGTATAAATCTTACAGTTGCCAAGGGCGGTCGTCTTTACGTTTTCTTACGCAACTTTGATTTCCTGTTTATATTTTTTTAGTGGAACACAAACTATAAATCTCAAAGTTACAAGTGGCGGACCTCTTCCTTTCGCCTACGATATTCTAACAAACGCGTTCCAGTACGGCAACAGGGCATTTACCCAATACCCACCAGACATACCAGACTATTTCAAGCAGACTTTTCCTGACGGGTATTCCTGGGAAAGAACCATGGAATTTGAAGACGGGGCCAAAGGTGAAGTTAAAAGCGTCATCAGGTTAGTAACATCTAAGACCTGCAATGCTCAGTACTTTTTAAGTCGTTTTCATCTTTGATATATAATCGCTTTCATGCCCTGCTATTGCGGGATAATGTCTTTCTTTTTAAAATGTTTTAAACTAGAACTGCATGCGTAAGGCGTAAGAAGAAAAAAACCCGAAATTTTTATCTATTATTTATGTAGTGCATAAGTTGCTAACTAAGAATGTTTTTAGTCGCCTTGTCGCGTACACTTAGTAAATCTTGCCCCTCTTTCGTCAGCTTGGACAAAGAGGACAAGGGCTGTTTTGTTTATAAGATTCACTTCACTGGGAAAGACTTTCCAACTAATGGTCCAGTTATGCAGAAGAAAGTTTTGAAATGGGAGCCATCCACTGAGATGATGTACATGAGGGGTGGGGAACTGAAGGGTGATGTTACCATGGCCCTGTTGCTTGAAGATGGTAACCATTGCCGATCTAACTTCAAAAGCAGTTACAAGTAAGTGTTTACGTCCTGAAGTGTTCTGGTAAATCTAACTTACGCAATAAGAAACGTTGTTGCTGCTTGCATAGCCTGGTATACCTCTTGTATTGCCAAAAAAAAAAAAGGTGTTATCAAAAGATGAATTTTGCTTGCTTTAAATGATCAGCGGCACCTAAAGACTGATTGTTTCCTAATACGTCAGAAGTGTCTTAAATGTTTTTCTTGAGGCTTTAGAAGCCCGTTTGGTTAATTTGGAGCTGCCGTACAACTATTAATCTAGTGTTCAGATGTCTTAGGGGAACGTTTGGTTCATTTCGAAAATTTTAGGTGGCTTTTTCATCTCACTCCGAACAGCTAGCTACACTGGATGGCCATGATGGGTCCGGTCGAAATTTCGAGGGCATGGAGAAGCCGTAGATAATTCTAGGTGACGTTCTGTCTTCATACAGAAAATTTTAAGGAGGCCTTTTTAGACAATAACCGCAATATCTTGGTAATAAAAGATGAAAAACATTACCTCGGAAAATCTAAGGTGAGTTGGTAATCAAAAATTTTTCAATATTTTAGGTGAACGGTACGATTATCCCGAAATTTGTAGCCTTAATATTCGAGCTTTAGAAATTTCTAAGGAATATGTTCTCCTTGAAGTAGTTATCTTGCAGAAAAAGGCAGTTTGGAATTGGGTGCCCTTCTAAAGACGTCACCATAAGCAGAAAAACGTTGATGCAGTATGTTTGAAAAGATCGTCCTTAAGCAGTTGAGGAAAATGATAAATAAGACAGTTAATTTCTCCAATTACAGTGGAACCTCGAAATATTGAAGGAACAAGGAACTGGCAAAACAATTTCGCTATGACGAGGTTTTGTTATGTCGAGGTCCTTTCTGATGTATTTCACCATTACTGGGGTAAAGAAAATCTTTCGTTATACCGAGGACTTCGTTATATAAATTTTCTTTCGTTATACCGAGGACTTCGTTATATTGCGGTTCGTTAAATGGAGGTTCCACTTTAGTACGTGCTTAAGGGATAATCGCGCGCGCAGCAAAATCTTGACATTTCAACTGTGGTTATATTCCCTCTATGCCAAGAACCCTACAGCCAATCAGAGCGCGCATTCTATCTTAGGGCGCTTACCATTTGTCAGAACTGGCTAGCCCGCAGACCAATGCATTTGTCAGAAGAATTACACTATTAATCAGGGCTATCCAGCCAGATAAGTTTATTCCTAAATGACATGCTCGGATGTGATGGGCTTTTGTAAAAACTGATTTCGAGGAAAGACTAATATTTCATTTCCAAATTTGTTTCCAAATTATTTTGGTCCTGACATTTGCAAAGCGCCCTTATTTAGTTATTCTATAATAAGGTTTAAGGTACAAAATTCTATCAAGACATCGGAAGCTGTTAACTTGAGGGTAAGTGTAATATTCGTGCTGGAGCAACCTGATGAGGTACTGTTTTGTGCTGATCTCAGCTCTTTTCTTTTTTTGCAGAGCTAAGAAGCCTGCAGGTATACAGTTGCCGAAATATCACTTTATAGACCACCGCATTGAGATTTTGGAGCAAAAAGATAATTTCAACGAGGTGAAACTGTATGAGAAGGCTTCTGCTCGGTATTCTCCTTTTCCAGCTGTGGTCCCCCAATAAAGAAGAGGCTAAAGAGCGAAAAGCCAAGACAACATCAAGGAGGAAAAAAGCCTCTCTGTGTTTAAGGCATGTGCTGGGAATTAGTTTTCGTTACTTTGGATTCAAGAATTCGTTTCTGGAGTTGTTAGAATTCGAATGTAGCTGTAGAGTTCAAGTATAACAAAATAAGTTTTTTTCTTTTTTATTTTTGCATGATTTCATTATAGAGACAGAGTTGTTAAATTCACTTGTAAATAAATACGATAAGAATACTGTAGCTGGGAATTAAACTTGTTGCAGAATTCGGGCGTTATGGACTGTTCATTTGTTTTGTTTGTTTGCTTGTTTGTTTTTTTACTGCAGGCTTGGTGAGTGTTGACTTTTTCTGGTAAATGCTTTTAACAAAAAAAATTATGAGTTAATTTCCTTCCTTGGTTTTGGGAATGCATGGTGGATGCTTCAAAGACTCTTCAAAATCAGACACTCACTCAATTTGAGACAGACAGTCAGTCACCTCCCCCATCCGATCCTTGAGTTAATTTATTTGTTAATTTGAATTAAAACCTTTAAATTGCTTCAAGTTTCTATTATTATTATTATTATTATTATTATTATTATTGTTATTATTATTATTATTATTATTATTGTTATTATTATTATTTAGCTGCAACTTGTCATGGAGATAGTTGTAAAATTGCTTTTTGCGAGTTTCCTTCGTGTCTTGTTTCGATGCTCCTGGACTCTATTTGAGACATCAGCCGCTTTTTCTACCCCTGAAAGGTCGCCGTTAGAGCGGGCTTCAACCGATGGAAACTTTAAACTTTTTCAGATCAATAATCGAGTTTCTAAATTACCTGTTAATTGCAGCGGAGAGATATTTAACTTCAACCGGCTCCTACCGTTAGCCATGAAAGCCAAAATATACCGTTAACCGCAAATGTCTCCACCGCATTTAGGAAAGAGTGGTTACTGAAAGGGAAGGCTTGATGTGATCTCATTTTTTTGCCTATTCCTACAAGGGTATCCCTCTCTCTGAGTAAAACGTGTCACTAAAAAGTTCCAAATATTTATTAATATTTAGACAATGACTTTCATCCTCACCAACTAGCATTTTTATCCATCAAGGAAGGGTAACCAGACTTCAAGATATAAAAATGGCTACCAAAACGTAACTGAAGATGTAATTTGACCTGTCCTACTAGAGTTGCTAGTGTAAATGGATTTGCATTTTCTTCGCTAACATCTTCATTTTCCGTAGATCAATCGCCGGTAAAGAGAAACGGTCTGAATTAGGATATATCGAAGCGCTAATTCTCCCCCTGCCCGTAACATGATAGCCGTAAGACTACTGTGAACCTCGCTAATGCTGAAACCTCATTAGCCTGCGTGGCCGGCGTTGAAAGGAGAAGGGGAGGGGGGAATTTGGGCGAGCGAGGTAGAATCGAAAGGAACGCGTTCCCCTCCTCCCTCCTCCCTCGCGCGTGGTCTCGCGTCCTCTTTCCCTTCCCCTTCCCTTTCGAACGCCTGCCACGCAGGCTAAAACCTCATTATCACCTTTGTGTTGTAATAAACCGGTTCCTTTTAATTTGAGGCTAAAATATTGTCGATGTTCCCAGCGCCACAGACTTTCTACAGTACACCGGATAGGATGATTTGTAGATGGCAATTTCGGCAAACTATTTTGGTATCAAACGAGTTATGCAGCAGAGAACACAGGGTTTTGATTACTTAATGTAAAGATACGCGATTTTTTTCTATAGCTACTTACTAAGCCATCCATTTGATATCTTTCTGTAAATTCCAAAATGGCCGTATTTATACTAGAAGACGTCTTAGACGTCCAGACGCATTAAACGTCTGACTGTTAAGTGCGTCCTGTTTTTACACTAGACGTCTTAAACGTCTTAGACGACTAATTCATTTGTTACGTGTTGCGATCGGACGCACTTAACTTCAGACGTTTTATTCGTCTAACGTTTAATGCGTCTGCCTTATTTCCCGTATTTATACTGGACGTCTTAGACGTCTTAAACGTCCTCTAGTACAAATACGGTCAATAGCCGAAAAGGTTTCGCTGCGCACTGAAACAGCTTCTTCAAGACCCCTTTGGAAAAACCGCTTTTCAAGACACGGAGTTAAAGAAAAGATCCAAAGAGAATGTTGCGTGCAAGGACGAACGCGAGGTTGAAAAAGACAAGGCGAGAAACTACCCTGCAGCTTGCTCATCCAAGAGCTACACAGACGAAATTGAGAACACAGGTAAAGGGAGAGGACGGCGCTCGCGTAATCAGACCGTGACCTTTCCATCACAGGACACACAATCTCAGATCATCTAACGGTTAGCATGGGTTGACAACCATCCCACAGCCCTTGCAGGGATAAGCTCCGGAGACGAAAGTCTGAAGCCGAGAGAAGATTATATACACGACATGAAATAACCGTTGAGGTACACCTAGAACCCAGCGACCGATCATCAAAACAGGAAAATTGGAGAAAATACAACAACACCAAACACTCACCGTGATAAACGTTCCAAGAAAAAAGTAGTTTTTTATGGTTCACTCAGATTCCGTGAGCAATCCATTAAACCAGAAAATGGTCAAAATTCCAGTGGGTAGTTTAGATCATAATGAAGACGCCATTGGAGATGTTTAAAACACATCCTATGCAGGGGTGGATCCAAGGGGGGTGGGGGGGGGCGATGGATTGGGTGGCTAGCCACCCCTCTTTAAAACAGCTCAAAAAAATATATACCGAAATATAATACGTGTCAATATACGAAAATACGTGGGAAAAAAAGAAATCGAGAAAACTATCGGTGACAATATCTCTCGTTAACGTAATCTGGTCAGGAAAATAGGGCTTTCAGACTCTTATTCCTCACGTAATCCTCTTCACCTCCAAGTCTGAGTAAGCTACAGTAGAACTCAGCTCGGAGTAGTCAATCGATAAAAATCGGTATCGATGAAAGCCGATTGCAATCAAGTGATTATTATCGACTTATAACGGAAAACGGAGAAAATCGATAAACTAAATTGCTCTGTCAAATCGATATCGATTTTTCTTGATTTTAGGGAATTATAATGGAAGTCCGACACTGTTGTTTTTTCGCATAAGTTAGATACCGGTAGTACAGCTGAGAAACACATCCAAGAGCAACAACTGACCAACAAGCATGAAAATAAGAAATGTGGAAACTATTACAGACACAAGATTCTCTCTAGAACCCTTTTGTACATAATAACAAAAACGGTTCGGTTTAAACACATTCGCAGTTCTCGCAGGCAAAAATCGCGAGAAATACAACCTTACATAAAAGATTTCCCAGCCTGAAATTCAGACATCCCCTTGAGTCAAAGGGATATCTGAAATTCAGGCTAAAAGATTTCCCTAGATAGATTTGCAACTTTTTCCATTATCAATCGATAAAAATCACTTGACCGCTGACGATTTTTATCGATTTCGATTTTACCTAATGTATTAGCTACTCCGGGAAGTAATTACACGCGGAGCTGATGTTATTTGGAAAGGGTGGCAGATCTAAATCGTGAAAAACTAGGCGCCTACAAACTTGGCAAATATCGGTAGTCAGAAGAAGATTTTTAACCCGGTTTTAAACAAAAGATAAGATTTTTTAAACTTTTTTTTAAAGTCATAATAAACTGTTTGATCCTTCGACTCTCAATTGCAACTCAATTGTCAACAAATTCACTGTTTGCATGAAATGGTGTACTGTCGCAATTTGTAATAATCATCGCACTTTGTAATACCTGTCGCAATTTGTAATAAATCCATCGCACTTTGTAATACCTGTCGCAATTTGTAATAAACCATGTCGCACTTTGTAATAAAAAAGCTGTCGCAATTTGTAACAACTGTCCATCGCACTTTGTAATAAACTAAGCTGTCGCAATTTGTAATAATTCCATCGCACTTTGTAATAACTTTTTGAGAGTAATTAAACTTACTTTGTCAACATTAATATAACGCCAAAATATGCATGGTACTTCATAAACAAAGATGGAGATGACGTCTGCTAGCACGTAACATCTTCGCTCATTCAAACATTTAACTTTATTCACAGTCCTAAACATTTTTTTAGATTAATGTTGATTAGTTATCTGACTTACGAAATGCTGTATTCTTAAACCTTGCTATTGTACTAGGTGGCTTGCATTCAATGGTTACCCGGCGGGTGTACTTCCTTATATGGCCAATACGGGGATGTGCCTCTGGACAGAGCATTGCCAGAGTAGAGGATCTAGACAGAGCTAGACACACTAGACACAAACAAGCCATTATTAAAAAGCATTTAATTTCTGCTAATCGTAATATCCATCCTACATCATTCGAATAAGGACACCAGGAGAGTTCAAGCTTTCCTTGTTAGATCTTATAACAGGTTGACACATCACGTAGTACACCGTTCTTGTCTAACGAGCAATCTTAAAGAAGTAATAGTGGCTTCCATATTTTGGCCAACTAAATCAAACGAGGCCTGGAAAGATTCAAAATGTTTACTGCAAATAAAACAAAACGTCACTAGTGACAAACCTTCGAACCACAACAGAAACCTAAACACAAAATCCAATTAGTCGCTGGCCAATACCTTCGTATGTACCTGTTTTTATAACACTCACTTGGGGTCTTACACTGAGCCGGCTGGGCATTTGGTCCATTATTCTCACTTGATTTGGTCCCATATAGGAACAAAAGGAGTACTCATTCCATCTTAAAACAATTGTTTTCTGTAAGGAGTCCTCTAAAGCAAATACCATGGGGATGGTAAAAAATTCTCCTTCCCTGCGTATATACAACTCGTAAGACCTTGCAATTCTTCCGAGCGTGTCTGGATTACTGTTTTTCTACAAAATGGAAAGAATGGAATAAACCACCCATTACTACTTGAGTTACCCTATCTAAGGATCAAACCAAAGACACAAGGCCAACAACGTAAAAAATGATACTCTATTAAAGGCTCGAGATCCTTAAAAACCTTACCCTATCAGGCGGTACTTACCTATCTAGCCCATCCATATATGGGATTATCCCCCCCCCCCCCCCCCGCCGAAGACTTCACGTGTCACGTGGCAAGCAAACATGGATTTGGACGACGAATGCCAAATTATTCATGAATTTTCTGTTGTTAAATGTTGCCTTTCTTATTTAAATATTTTTGAATTTAAACGTGATTTATATCTTTTTGGTGATATGTCACAGGAAGTTTCATGTCTTTCATAAAAGCGTTTCTAGTTAGTCACGTGATTAATCAAGGCAGAAAAATTTATAGCGGAAGACATGCATGTTTGACCAAAGAAACGAACATGTTACATGCTAGCAGACGTCATCATCTTTGTTTATGAAGTACCATGCATATTTTGGCATTATGGCAAAGATCTGTTTAAGGGAAAGTGAAGTTTGGCAAAAAGTTGTTTCAAAAAAGTTATTGTCACACTTGTCACATAAGGGTTGCCGCCTTCTCTCCTCTCCCGTCCAGTTGCGTAAGTTTACTAAATACTGGAAAACACAAAACTTTTGGTCATGTAGTAAAAGCGACCTTGCAATTTCTTAATTTTTCAAAACTAGAGCTCCGATCATGAATATTCCCAGACACTGAATATTTCGAAAAGAAAACTTCAAACCGCATTTACAGTATGGAACAAACGTTTACTGTATGTTTCACAAGTGTTTGTCCGAATTTTGCCGGAGTACCTGAGACGATGTGCCGATCTAGTTTATGAATTATTAGATATGCGACAAAATACCAATTAAATTGACCGTTAGAAGAGTATAGTACTAGTGACTAATCAGTTTAAATATATAAATAATCTGAGATAAATAAGCAAGGTAATAATTGATTTTAGAACTTTTCTTAATATGGTTATCGCTAATGTCTTCTATTTTGCGCAGTATCTTTTTTGTATCTTTCTGCATGAAACAGGTCACTTTATATCAATAGTGAAAAATGAACTATACAGTCCTGCGGATAAATTGGTCAAAGTTATACTAAGATTTGTATGCTTTTGTTACCAACACATGAGCGGAAATTTCCTTTTATGCTTTATCAATAGTGTTGATTATAAAGAAAACAAAACCAGTTCTCCCTGTGAACGTTTGAAGTTGCAAAAAAGGAAACCTAGGTTGACTGATTTATTTGGCTGCTCTTTCATTCATGGCCTAAATTCCACCATCCATACCCGCTGTCCACTAAATGGTTAAGATACTCTTCCCCAACTGATATATATATATTTATATATATATATATATTTTACGTTCTAAATGTTTACTTTTTTTTATTTGGAAATTATCTTCAGATTTCCGGCATCATAGTAAATAGAAAAGACGTCAGCTGTCGATGGAACGTTGAATAAAAAATATTTCTTAAGTTAACCGAAAATCGATCAAATGGTGATTTTTTGGGGGGGGTCCTGAAATGTACCAGTAAATATTGAAATTAAAAATATTTTTTCATTGTTCGCTTTCACGTTCCGTGAATTTGCGATTTCACAAAGTTACTCGGCTCAGTAGCCTGCGTTGTAGCCGGCCCACGCACCCGTCTAAACCCTTTGTATGCAGAAGGTTTAGAGCGTCTGCGACGCAGGCAACCGGCTCAGCTATAACTAAAAAAATGTGTCATTTTAGGGGAAAAAAAGTAGCTTTATTCCATATTATAATACTTTTCTGATATTAGTGAAATACAGAAATCCGTGTTACTTAGGGAAAGATTATGGGTAGTTGTTTACTAGTGCTCCTTTGAGGAGGTGACTCATTATAAAATACGATCCTTCCAAGATTCTAGGAGGCGGTGTATAAAGGTAAAGCACCATCCAAGAATGGTCGAAGGAAAAATAACTCATTACAGTTCTGAATGATTAATTATCACAAAGATTCCCCTCCCACATAACTCAAGAAACAGAATACAACATCATGAGCTACGCACATGTTTTTAAAATATAAATCATTATTTAAATGTGGTTAAGGATTTTAAGTAAAGTGGAAGTCATTTATAATAATAAATTCAAAATTGCGGATTCAAGATGGTGGATGATTTCAGTTCCTGTTTTAGTAATAAGTGACATCATCATGACATTATTGCCATTGCCAAAATTTATTTATATGTGTTGGCCAACTTCTTGATTATATCAGACAGTCAACTTACTAGTTAAGTATTTTTCGCTTTATGGCTTTATACTTTGAGGAAAATTTGAAAATATATGTTGAGAAATTGTATTTTATGAAAAAAGAAGCATTTCTCTCAAGCGTTTCTTTCGAATCTATCATCATACGAGCTGAGGTAAAAAAAAAACAACTTCAAATCAAACTTATTTAGGGAACGATAGTGGGTTCATGATAGCTGGTCAGTTAGCTGGTAGGTTCATAACAGCTGGTCCAAGCTCTTTAGCTTCATCAGCTACTTCTGATTTCAGATCCTTTGACGGCTGAATGTACAATGTTCTTTACTTCCGTTGCTAGGCAATACAAAGAAAAATAAATGCCTTTCATTTTGCTCCTTTTATAAAATCTCGAAAATTTAGCACATCAATTTTTTGACGTTTGTTTGTTTGCTATTTTACTTCTAAACAACTTATCAGTTAAGTATTTAAATCATACAAAGAAGGGACATGAGCTAACATGAAAGCAGTATATTTATTTCATCAATTAACATTTGACTCCTCTGAAGTCGAAATCCCCAAGAAAATGTTCTTTTTTTCCCAGAAATAAATCTAGAATATACTCAAACTTGATAAGCTTACACTAAAAAAATAATTGAGCTAAGGAAAAACAAATCTACATTGTTTAATTCGCTTATTTGCCGTTAACAATGGATACAATATATCTGATACTAAAATATTTTCGTAGACCACACGTGCGCTACTGGGAAGAAAATCATTAGAAAATTTGAAAACAAATTGCCTTTATTCTAGCTTAAATATTTTAAAATCTACGAAAACTATAAAGCTATGTAGAAAAAAAGGGAAAAAGTGAATCGCAAGATATTTGTTATGTAATTACTGTACTCTATTTTCGGATCCCTGAATACCTGTTCAAATGTATTTAAACAATCACTTAATTGTTTAACCCTAGGAAAAAAGTCAGCTGTACAAAAATCAAAAGTATTCAAAACGTGGCTCAAAAGGGAATTCAAAACTGAAACTCAGGTGTCAAAAATAAGACACTTAGTCCCCACGTTATGTAACAGTGAGAAGAACGTCTCAACTATACATGGAACCTCATTCGAAAAACATCAAAGTAAACTTCGGCGCTCTTTAGATACTGTCATAATTTGATAGTGGATGTGGGGCGGGACGCGCCGCAAAAATTCTGAAAATGCAAGATTACTCTTCCACCACAATATCTGTGCTTGTACTTCTGCCATTACTGGCTGTCTTCGCAGTTGCTGGAAATGTGCTCGTTCTTGGTATCATTGCTCGGTTTAAGAAATTTCGCACCTTTCCAAACATTCTAATCGCTAATCTGGCGTTCATGGATTTACTCCGCGGGCTCATTGAAGCACCCATGTACCTGCTTTGGGGTGTCCTTAATGTCGCATGGTTTACAGGAAAGACTTTTGCGATAATTTCGCTTTTTGTGACCCGCCTCTGTTTCCATCTTAACACCGTCTCCATGTTGGTGCTGCTCGTAAATGTGTCTATGGCAATAGCACTAGACCTAAAATATTTCACATGGAAAACGAATGAAAAAGCTATGGAAATAGTACTTATAGAGTGGGTGGTCTGCTTTGGCGGAACTATTTTGTTGTCGTGGTTTGATTCTGATATCGACCTTCAGGATACTTCTGTTTTCAGTTACCGTCGGGCCTTTTTAATTAAATCAAAAATGGTCTCGATAGTGATTCTCGCAGTGTTTATTTTGACCACAATTGCTATCGGTGTCCTGGTAGTTTGCTTAGTCCAAAGGAAGAAACGCCAGGTGAGATCAAAAGTTTATAATAAGTATTTTTTCTATTTTATTTTCCAGGCATCCTTATGCCACCCTGATAAGGGAATGTGCAATAATTATCAGAAGGGGGGTTCTAAAATCCAATGGGGATGGTGGGGGGGCTAAACTTAAATTATGGTGTAGGGTGGGGGAGTTTAGTGTGTGAGTTTAGTGTTTAATGTCAATTTTTTTTAACATAGAAGGAGGGTTTCAAGTTATATTGATGTTTGAGTGGTACATAATTTATTCAAACTTAACTTCTTTGTTATTGATTTGGCTTCTAAGAATATCACGAATATCAAGAACAGTACATGGCACACCTAGAACCCGTAATTAATAAAAACTTTGCAATGAGGCATAATCTGTAAACTGAATAGCCTTTGTTATTATTAAAGACTTCTTTACAAAAAAAAAAATCAAGAACAAACGTGTCACAACGTATATGTAGTTTGACACAAATCACAAACAAGCAAAACAACTATTACTAAACATGACAATGTGAACAAAAGCTGTGAACCAGGTCCTTGGCTTTCCCAATAAAGCATGATTTGCATGCAAGTATAGATCACGCAGAATTTGTCAGTTTGTGAAGTAAATATTGAGAGATTTTCTTCTTCAATATGATCTACTTGTGGGATCCTATAAATATCAGGTCCGGTACTCACTGATAACGGGGCTTCCCCCTTATGAACGGACGCGCGCAAGGGAGACACGCAAGAACCACCCCCCCCCCCCCCCCCTCCAGGTTATTGCACAGGTTATTGTATTATTGCAAAGCCCCTATTAAACAGAGTGTTGGATTCGCTAGGATTTGAACAGTCTCGGAGTCGGTTATTCCCATGACCTATGATATGCTGGAAGCTTGTTTACAATCAAACCAGCAACGTTCATATCCAAGTCTTAGGTTTTTATAATTTCTCAGGAGAAGAATGTTTCAATAAAAAGCCTCTTGGACCAGGGCAAATCGTTCTCGGCGTAATATATCGGTGTAAGATATCTAAGTAGCTCTTAAAGCAATGACATACAATAAAAGCATTTGAATATTACAGGTTCATTTGCAATAATAATTATATTTTCATTTCAGAAATACAATATCTTTTATCATGTTGAATTGAAGAGAAAATTTATCATTTTCTGATTCTTAGGGATGTAGAGTCAGGGATGGTCTTATTTCAACCATATGTAGAAAATATAGCGCATTAACCTGATTTGATGGCATTCTTTCATAGAGAAAGCGGTTAAATCTGCCCCGACTCCAAGGCCAGGCCAGACTTCAACTGGATATCCAGGCTTCCAAAACTGTCATTATTACTGTACTTGCATTCCTAGTGTGCTACATACCGCCCCTCTTAATTGCAATCCTGGGTCCTCCTAAAGCTGATCCCATCAAAGTGCATTTTCCTCGTCACATAGCTTTCCTTTGCACGCTCCTTTCCAGCGGGATCAATCCCGTCATCTTATGTTTTCGAACGAAAAGGTTTCGCCGCGCACTGAAACAGCTTCTTCAAGACCCTTTCGGAAAAACCGCTTTTCAAGACACGGAGCAAAACAAAAGATCCAAAGAGAATGTTACGTGCAAGAATGCATGCGAGGCTGAAAAAGACAAGGCGAGAAACGACCCTGCAGCTTGCTCATCCAACAGCTACATAGATGAAATTGTCAACACAGGTAAAGAGAGAGGACGACGCTTGCGTAATCAGATCATGCCCTTTCCATCACAGGATGCACATTCTCAGATCAGGCCATGGTTAGCATGGGTTGGCAACCATCTCACAGACCCTGCGGAGATAAGCTCCGGAGAAGAAAGTCCAACGCCAAGAGAAGATTATACACAGCATGAAATAACTGTGGAAGTACACCCAGAACCCAGCGACCGATCATCAAAACAGGAAAATGGAGAAAATCCAGCAACACCAAACACGTCACCGTGATAAAAGTTCCAAGACAAATGAAGTCTTTTTTATGGTTCACTCAGATTCCATGAGCAATCAATTAAACCAGAAAATGATAAAAATTCCAGTGAGTAGTGCAGATTGCAATGATGAGACCATTCTGGAGATGCCTAAAACATATCTTGTGAGCCAAATATCAAGCTCCATAATTATGGACGGTCCTGCGGCCAATTAAGACGTAGACGTTAATTCAAGTCCCAAGGACGACCCATCAAACCAAAAAAAAATGTGCAAAGTCCAATTCCCGGCACAAATTATGCAAGATGGGTCAGGCCATGGCCAGATACTGAACTGAGATCAACCAGGCCAGTAAATCAGAAAATGACAGGAATTTATTATAACTAGATTTCTCGGAGGAAGTCTTTGTTGAGTGAGATTTATTAGCGAAGGGAGAAAGCCTTGAACAGGAATGTTGCGTTACCGACCAGTGCAGTGGGTCTAATACAACAGTGAATTGTGGAACTTAAACGGGTGCCGTACCCAAGCTAGGATCGTTTTTCTGCCTTTCCATTGCAAAAAACTCCTAAAATATGTGATATTGCGGTTATAAAATTCTCTATTTCCTGACAGCTACGGAAAAAAGCTGAAAAACAAAAAGCTTCTGGTCCTTTTGCTCTGTAAAAAAAGCGAACTTCCAATTTCCTAAATTAAATACTAGTGCTCTGAGCCTCTGATCATGGATATTCCCAGACATTGCATATTTCGAAGAGAAAACTTCAGACGAGATTTATGTTCGACAAGTGTTCGTCCGAAATTTTGCCAGAGTGTTTAATGTTCCCGTCTAGTTTATGTATGATTAGAGATGTGGCGAAATAACGGTTAAATTGTCAGTTAGAAGAGTATAGTACTACCGACTAATCAGTTAAAATATGTAAATAATCCGATGTGAATAAAATTATAACTGACTTTAGAACATTTCTTTGGTTACCACCAATTTATTCTAGATATTCTATTTTGCGTTGCGTAGTTCAAACCAGTCTTCCATTTTGTGTCTTCCTGCGAATGAAATCACATGCATTATAAAAATAATAAATTGAGATGAGAGTGGCCAGAAAAATGAATAATTACACAGAATTGCGAGTAAATTGGTCAGAGTAAGCCTAAAATTTTCAAGCCTAAAAGCGAAAATTTCCTTGTATGTTTTGTCAATAGTGTTAATTATTGAGTGTTCTCTCTGTGATCGTTTTGACGCGAAAAGAAAGAAATCTAAATTGACTGGTTTATTTGGCTACTCTCTTATTTTGTCCACGAATTAAATTCGACCATTCACACCTAACTGGTTCAGGGACCGCGCAGGGGGGTGGAGCTGGAGGACCCCCCCCCCCCATTACTTTTTCAGATGTTTTTTACTTTGGTTACCCCGATCTGTCACTTACCACAAAAAGAAGGTGTAGTAATCTGACAATCCTGAACACCACAAACAGAGAACAGACAAACTTTGTCTTGAGCTGTTGCCAATGAGTTTGTCGCTCTTAATGATAATCGGAAAGGCAACTTTGGCACCTTCCGAATCCGACTTAAAAATGTCCGGGTGACACTCAACCGTTTTGTGTGTGGGCCAAAGTCTATTCATTTAAATTTTGGTCTAACGTGCGGGCTAGGTTGTAACTTGTTGTTATAAGTGCCGATGAAACAGTTACAAATTTATATTACTATTAGCAGTTTTAGATGGATTTATAGCCATTTCAGAAGACTTAAATTTGAAATTTTCCCGGGGGAGCATACCCCACTACCCCCTTAGTTCGCTCACGCTTACGCGTTCGCATTAGCACCCCCGCATGAAAATCCGCTCCGCGGGCCCTGTGGTTAAAGATAGTTTTCCCCAACAGACCGATATATATTTTACGTTTGGATTTTTACTTTTTTATTTCCCTCGTATTAGAATTTTTCGCAACTATCAATGCTCGTAATACAAAGGAAATTCGTAGTTATTTTGTTACAATGTTCTCGTAGATTTCGGCATAGTAACAGAAGTAGAAAAAAACGCCAGCTCGCGATGCAACCTCATTTAAAATATTTTTTAACTTTACCAAAATTCGATCAAATGGTGATTTTTTTTGGACCTGAAATATACCAGTAAATATTAAAATTAAAAAGATTTTTTCTTTTTTTGCCTTCGCGTTCCGGCTTGTGCAATTTTACAAGTTTTTATGTCTCAGCTGTAACTTGAAAAAATGTTTTAAAATGTGTCATTTTGGAAGAATGCCATACTTTCCTGAGATTGATAAAACACAGAAATCTGGTTTACTTGGGGAAAGACTGTGGGTTTACAGTTTACTTGTGCAATTCCTTAGAGAAGGAGACTCATTATGAGTTACGTTTTCGGGGGGTGGGAGCAATTTACACTGGTAAGCCCCTTCCCAGACCAGTCGAAGGAAAAATCATGACAGATCTGAATGATTGAATATCACAAAGATTCCCCCGCCACATCGAGAAACCGAAAATTGTATCGTGAGCGACGTACATTTTCAATCAAAATTTCAGTGTTTCGCCGGATTATAAACGCCGACAGCCGAGAAAGTGGATACGTATTTTCCCTTTCCTTTTTAAAATGTTTTCACTAAACCCTATCCGGGCTGGGGGACCTTGCTAAAACGTGGAATAACTTCAAAACCGTCCACGCTATGACCGCCAAACTTAGCGTTTTTTCCTAAAATTTATCTGGGAACATCTGGGAAGATTTTTTAAAAGGACTTTAAAAAGTCCTCGTGACGTGTATATTAGCATTGACGTTACCATGGAAACCGAGTTTGTTTGCCATTTGCATTTTTTTTTTCAATAAAAAGGTTTTTATTTCTACTTTTACCTAACGAATTATTATACTACACTTAATTTAGGATTAATTTATCAAATTTATTACAACTGCTCCACTGTAATCCAGGCTTATTTGCGATTAGTTTGAGAACAAACAAAAAAAAAAACATGAATCTGTATATGACTAAATGGCAGATGCGGGGTTTAATTTTCATAAGTGTTCCTTTCCCTTTCACAACTTGCAGATATTTTTTTTTTTTTTTGCTTATTATTAAGCATAGTTTTATACACAGATTAAATTTGCCATTAAAATTACCTGATTTATACGGATTTTAAGTAAACTAAAATATATTTAATAGATTCAAAATGGCGGATTCAAGGCAGCGGATGGTTTCATTTCCTTTTTTGTAATAAGTTACATCATCATGACATCACTGTTATTGTCAAAGATTACTTATGTGTTAACCAACTTCTTGATTACACCAGACACCTTCTATTTCAGTATTGTTTGCTTGATGGCTTTATATTTTAAGGGAAATTTGGATTCTGCAAATAAATTCAACAATATGACTTCGTAATTATATCAAATTGCCATTATGTGTCACTCAAATTATACCTAGATGTTACAATGATAAGTACATTATTCTGTGTAATTTTGGTGGCCGTATCATGAGGGTCAGCACATTTTGTTTAGTTTTGCCAGTCATTACCTTTATTCGCAGATAGTGACTGTTTCGTGACACACAAACATGTCTTAAGGATATTATTTTTAAAGTTGTAGACAACAGAGATAAACTTTTAGGAAGATAGCCTTTTTAAAAAATTCGTATAGGCAATCCCTTTTTCATCTTTTTCAGTTTGTTCATTTGTGTCCTTACCTTTAATGTTTTGAGTCGTTCGTTTAATTTATCTTATGCACAGTTAATCAGACAGCACTTCAATGGGTCGGAATTCCAGGATTAATTTCGTGACACAGCTCCCTTAAGTGTTTATTTTGAGAACAGTTTGCCACGGTACTGAAAGATGACAAACTTCGTCAAGCAGAATTGTTCCCCAGAATTCCCTGTTCAAATTAAAGATGATTACAAGAATGGCAGTCAGGTGTTCATTACGCGAGCTAGTCTTAAATATGTAACAACAATAAAAATGTTGTGACTAACACGGACAATGTTATTCAAGAAACTTGTGACTTATTTAACGACTGAACTGAGGGCAACTGATACTAGGGCAACCATAATACTCTCAGACTTACATGCAAACTTATACCCACACCGTGACACAAGGTAAAGAGAGTGATTGTAGCCCCCCTTCCCCCTAGCTTTTTCGTTACGTTACGATATAATCGGCTCCGAGATAATCGGGTCCGCTGAATTGAGAAAGCGCAAACACGAAAATAAAACGGGAGGAAACTTTTTGAGGGCCGTAGGTTAGAAAACTGTAATAGGTTATTGCGCTTCCCTCTTTGAATAAAGTTATTGTATTGTGTTGTATATTTTGAAAAGTCTGTCTACCCTTAATAGATAGGCTGTTATGTCATCTACAAAATGAATAGTTATTACATATGTTAATATTTCAGGATAGATTTGCAAATGGCGCTGTTTGGGGCCAACAACTTCCTCCAACATGGCGGATTTTTTTTAATCAGCTTTTTCACTAGCTTTTTCCACTATATTTTTCGTTTTCCCCCGAAAGTCTTACTGAGAAATAAACATACACCTTTCAACAGCTTAACGTGTAAAAGATGCTTTAATACATCTTTACGGCTACTTTACAACTACTTCTGGCTTAGAACAAGACTCTAAAAGCTTACAACATCGCATTTTTAAAAATACGTTTAAAATTTTACACCACACCTCAGTTGTCATTCAATATATCCTTAGCTGTTCCAGGCACCGAGATAATCGGATCCGCTGAATTGAGAAAGCGCAAACACGAAAATAAAACGGGAGGAAACTTTTTGCGTGCCTTTTTATTTTGCTTCTTCCCCACTATCTGAGAGCCTGGAACAGGCTAATATATCCTACACATATGAGCCGATTTCAACCAAATCCTGGGTGCATTTCTCAGAGATGAACGAACAGCTATTGAAATAGAGAAGAGCCCAGATTAAAAACAAAAAATGAGGGGATGGCATCCACCCATTGCATTCTCCCCCTACTCCCCTCTCTCTTTTAGGTTCGAGGGTTAAAAAGCTTTTCACCTAGGCACGACTACTTGTTGCAGTGCCGAGCTAAGGTCCGACCAGGCCTGCTTTTCTGAAACGCTCCACTTTGTCTCTTCTTAGGGTCATAAAACTGAAAAACGCTTTAATCTCGTTTTTTATGTCTCTTTTGAAGAAAGCATAAGCCAAAGGGTTTACCGCGGAGTTTAAAATTAACATAGGCACGCTATAGTTGAAAGCATTACATTGATCATTCCAAATATTAATGAAAACACATCGAATATAACTTCCGCAATAGATAGGGAACAAGACTGTAACAATTGCCATCATTATCAATGCAGATTTCTCCCGACGCTTGTAGAAACACAATTTTCTTGCTAAGACGTTTGCCGTTCGGTTTTGCATGTATACAACACGAAACATTGACGTGCAGCAAAAGACTATCATTACACTTGGAAGAAAGAAAAATAATACAATAATCAGCCAAATAAGTACGAGCTTGCCTTTCGACGTAAATAAAAGAGAGGATTCTACCAGGATAATACCAACTGTTACTACCCAGGAGAACGAAATGAGCTGGATAACACGTGTGGAAGTCATAAAGGTCAGGTATTTCAAAGGCTTGACAACTGCTATGTAGCGATCCAGTACTAAAATGCACATATTCATCGCTGATGCATCCTGGAACAGCCACCTAACGAGCTTTAGGCCTTTGTCAAGACCTTTTGAGTGACTTTGCCCAATCAGTTCCAAGAAGAAAAGCAAAGGAACCACGTTCATTCCAACACAAAAGTCTGCTACTCCAAGAGATACGATAAATGCGTTGGTTTTGGTTCGTAGATGTCGTCTGCTGCAAACAAGGAAGATAATAAACCCATTTCCAGTCACGGTTATAATTGAAAGAAACCAGCCAAGCATCCAAAACCAAGTTTCCATGTTTGTACTAGCCGTGGATCACAGAATTTATCAATCTTCGCTAGTTTATCTGTTTTTACTTGTAGATGATGTTTTTAGGCTGGTCAAACTTGCCTAATAACCAGTTAGCGGCTAACAGAAACAGGAAGTCCGTCGAGATCTGACTAACAGAGGATAGGCTCGTTATTCAATTGGTGAGACATGCTGTTTTATTCTAAATGTTAATTGCTTGTAGGTTCCCCGGTGCATCCGTGTTTCTATGCCGGAAAACTTTTTAACTACTAAGCTAAAAAGGCTGCCTGCTGCCTCGTATTATTCCGTGGATTTTTCAAATAGAAGAGATTAACTTCCTATAGATAAAGCTATCATATATTAAAATAGCCTTGACCAGAAGACATCTGACAGCACCTAACAACTTTCCATTTATTTATTTGTTGTCTCATTGATGACGGTTTGTGTTCGAGATGTATGGTAAATTGCAGTCAATATCCCAGTTTCCAGCTGTTTCGGTGCAGCGTATTATTTATCATACAAAAAGTGAATGATTTCTACCTTCAAATACGCATAAACATTCTTGCAACTGCGTGGCAGTTTCAGTATCAATTTTTGTTTCGTTTCGTTTTGGCTTTTTTGTTTTGATATGCTGAACTAGTGTGTTAAAAGGGTTCTAAACGTCTATTAAGATGTATTAACGCCAGTTAACTCTGATCTGTCCACCTCTTGGAAAACGTCTCCTTTTCATCCAGACGAGACAACTAGGCTAATTTTCTACGGGAAGCCTAAAGTTACCTCAGTGCATAAATTATAGCGCATGTTTCGATAATGTTAGTCACGATGTCTATATGACTTTTTATCGGTAATTTAACAGGGGGCATCACAGTCGTTCATCTTCCCTAAGCAAGGTGCGAATTCCTCACAGAACTGCCGCCCGTGCTAATTTCGTAACAAGAGATTGTTCGTAATCATAAACAACAAGTGCAACCAACGACGGGTTTCCACCTAATCATTGACTAAAAACAGTTTTTAGGCTGCCCAGAGTACTTTTAGATCTCTAGAAATGCATTCTAAGCGGCGCTATAAAATCAGTATCTGTTCCGTCATCCTAGGGGAACTTGAGTATTTTCGAAATTACGAGGGCTTCAGCATTATTTTCCCGAAAATTTTAGACGCAATTTAACTTGTAAAGAAAGTGAGAATTTTACTGACTCACTCTTCCCTCCATAACCTTTTGGAATCCGGGAATTTTAGGCAGTTCAATAATTATTCATGAAGGGAACGGTCATCTAGAAACTTTTAACCTTCCTCAAGCAGAAGAAAATTCTAGGCAAATCTGCTTCTCTTATCAGATATTTTACAGAAAACAGTTCTATCTGAGCTTTCTACATGAATCAGGGAGGCCGCAACATACAGGAGTAAGAGACTTTGAAGGTGCATTGCAGCACGTTAAAAGGTGTGTAGCAGGAGTTTCAGACAGCTAAGTGATATTTCAAAAATATCTAGGAGCAAGCCATTCGACTTCAGAGCAAGGTCTGGAGCAATTTTTAAAGAGTACCTTTTAAGGAGTAGCACGATTAGCAATCGGCTTTTGTTTTCAGAATAAGCAAACACTGGAATTACTTGTCCCGAAACTTCGTACAGGTGACTTGTTCTACCTCAGAGTAATTTGTTTTAAAAGACATATTAAGAAAATGGACCTGGAAAGTTTTTTGCTCGAGAAATGTCCAACTGGCTGTTTTCTATGTCATTCTTAAACTATAATCCTACAATTTTTAACGTTGCACATACACGCATAAGTCTACATTTCTGTTACTTATAGTATGTTTTATATCTTGAAGGTTTTTTTTTTTTAATTCACACAGATCTAAGTATAGAGTATATTTTTTTATTTTTTGTTATTTATAAATAACAAAAAATAAAAAGTATACAAACTACGTCCTCGATCTCCATAATTCTAATTCATAAGAACTCAGCCTCATTCATTAATTGTTAAATATCCTTTTTTACTTTTCCGGAATTAGTGCATTCAGGGTAGCATATTAACAGCGGAGCAAACACACCAAAAAATAACATGAAAGAGATCGAACTAAGAATTTATTTCCTTTAAATACTATAATATTTGAAAATAGATATATGGTATAAAATACTTGTTTAGTCCACTGAAAACAAAAGTCGATTGCTAATCGTGCTACTCCACTGAAAATATGTATCCACTGCCAATATGTCTGCATAGTTAGGTTAAAAAGCTCCCAGTCTTTTCATTGGCGGTGAAGTGAAAGTCCGTAGGTTTAGTTATTTCGTCGTACAAGAAATGGAGATCTTCACTCGTTAATTCTGTAGCCTTTGTTTCAACTTCTTCTCTGTTACCATCCTTATTCATTTCTTTTTTGGCATTCCCTTGCACTGAAGAAGAGTGCCTCGAACGATTTCCACTGGGTGGTCCAGTGAAGGATCTCCACCGGTGCAATTGGGAGCTGTTGTCACGGAGCGGCGTGGATTCTACTATTACAAAGGACTCGCTTGTTATTTCTTCCTGTTTTGTTAAACTTTTCAAGTTTATGACTCGGAAAACGTAAAGTATTTTTCTTCGTCCTTTTCTGACAACAGTGTTCTTGTCACTCACGATTTTCCTTTGATCCTGATGGACTAAATTAATTTACTTTTTACACATGCAGTCGGTATCTTCTAATCCTTTGATCTGGTGCGAGATGAAATAGATTATAGATTTTTCAATTGGCAATTCACTCACTTGTTTCAACAATTTAGTTTGAAATAGCAGTTCCTCTTGCGAAAATTATACCAGTTCGTCCCCCAAAAATAATAAATACGTCGTTAAAATCGATGCAATGAGCTCTCAGCAAAACAGGAATACAATGTTTGAAAATCTAACTGCACTGATTATAATAACAAAACAAATCTGTTGAAAAGCCAATTACGTCAACGAGCAATTAAGGACAAAATTAGCGGATTGGACTACACCAGATCATCAAAGCAAAAGATTAGTACTCTGTAAAGACTAATATATAGATTTAGCCAGGGCTAAAATCGTCGTAACGGTTCTAGTTATCTAATTTATTAGGGAAGATCCATATGACTTTTAAGGGTGTGGCTGGGTGATTTTAGGGAAAAAATAATTTCCAAACAGTGCAAGAATGAAACAACATCTAAAATCTTACACCCAATAAATAGCAATCACCTTGGGCCACAGTAGATTAGACGTGGAAGACAAAATCTACCCAAGCAAAATGACCTATTTGCCCTGGACAGTCCCGAAATACCCGAAGTAGTCATTCGATAAAAATCGATAGCAATCAAGTGATTTTTATCGATTGATAACGGAAATCGGTGAAAATAAACTTAGTAGTTGTGTCAAATCGATATTATCGATTTTTCATGGTTTTAACGATTTATAACGGAAGTCCGCCATTGTTGTTTTTTTTGCATGAGTCAACTAAGAAAACACATCCACGAGTATCAACTGATCAGCAAACATGAAAATAAGAAATGTGGAAACTATTACACTCAATTTTCTCCCTTTATTTAATTAGTACATAATAACAATAACGGTTCGGTTTCATTACATTCAGTTCTCGCAGGCAAGTATCACGAGAAATGCATCCTCAAATAAAGATTTCCTTTTTTTCTTCCTAGCCTGAATTTCAGACATTCGTTCGAGTCTGGATTCAGGCGAAAATATTTTCCTCGATAGATTTTCACTGTTTTCCGATATCAATCGATAAAAATCACTTCATTGCTGACGATTTTTATCGATTTCGATCTGTATCTATTTACTATTCCGGGTTCTCTTAAACTGCACCCGGATCTACACCGACGTTATTTTGAAAGGGTGGTAGATCTAATCCTGAAAAACTGGGCGCCTACAGACCTGGCCAATATCAGCCATCAGAAAAAGATTTTAAACCTGGTTTTAAAGAAAATATAAGATTTTTTAAAAAAAATTCTTTATAAGTGATGATGTTTGATAAACAACTAGTGATAAATGTTTGATCCTTTGACTCTCAATTGCCACTCATGATCAATTGTTAATAAATTTACTGTTTGCATGAAATACAATTCAGTTTTAATTTTTTGGTGAACAGATAAACAGATATTTCTTCCGATATGAATCGATGAAATCGGTAAAAATCAAGATAAATCGATAAACGAAACAAGTGTGTCATCGATTTGAACCGATTGATCGATACAATCGAATCAAATCAATCAATCAAATCAGATTTACCGATTTTTATTGATGTATCGATTGACAAATCAACACCGATTTTTATTGATTGACTACTCCGGACGAAATATAAGTTTATACTATAAAGGCCGTTAAGCCCCCAAAACTGGTTGGCTTGGTTGATGTAAATTGTGACTAAAACGCAGCAGGTTGGGCTCTGAAAAATGGCTGGTTTCTTAGTAAGTCTCAGATTCCTACTGCTTCTGCTTTAGCTACGGCCATCCTCTCTGCGAACTTTATATGTACCAATATATGTCAAATTCCTTGAGGTGACAGTGGCTAATTTGCTTATTTCCTTATCAATTTCATATTTCCGGTTGCAAACAGCGACAGTAAACTCGTTGAGCCCGAACTGTGTCAGTTGTTCGGTCAAAGCATACAAATACATTTAAACCTTTTTTAGCGGCGCTAATTAGCTTTTTCACTTTTTCCACTATATTTTTCGTTTTCCCCCGAAAGTCGTACTGAGAAAATACACTTTTCAACAGCTTAGCATGTAAAAGATGCTTCAATACATCTTTACGGCTGCTTTCCCACTACTTCTGGCTTAGAACATGACTCTGAAAGCTTACAACATGGCATTTTTTAAAATACGTTTCAAATTTTACACCACATCTCACTTGTCATTCAACATATCCTACACATATCAGCGATTTTAACCAAATCATCGGCGCATTTCTCAGAGATGAACGAACAGCTTCTTAAATAGACAAGAGCCCAGATTAAAAATAAAAAATGAGGGGATGGCATCCACCCATGGCATTATCCCCCTACCTACATCTCTCTTATAGGTTCGAGGGTTAAAAAGTTTTCCACCTTTGCACGACTACCTGTTTACAGTGCCGAGCTAGGTCCAACCAGGCCTGCTTTTCCAGAAGGCTTCACTTTGTCTCTCCTTAGGGTCACAAAACGGAAAAATGCTTTAATCTCGTTTTTTATGTCTCTTTTGAAGAAAGCATAAGCCAAAGGGTTTACTGCAGAGTTTAAAAGTAACATAGGCACGCTATAGTTGAAAGCACTACATTGATCATTCCAAATATTTATGAAAACACATCCAACATTCCAACACAAAAGTCTGCTACTCCAAGAGATACGACAAAAGACGTTGGTTTTGGTTCGTAGATGTCGTCTGCTGCAAACAAGAAAGATAATAAACCCATTAATGTTATTCTTTTGTCCATTCCATTCTGATGACGCGTTCTGTGCTCTTCTACCCGAAGTAAGAGCCCATGTTTACGGTCAAAATTATCTTTTTCGATGCAACAATAGGAAGCAAGAATTACACCATGTGTAAAATCGACACGAGGCAGGAGTATCTTTCCAACGAACTGAGGACAGCCGATCAGCCTTTTCACCGTTCTACAGTAAGCTTTATTTTACAATGAACAGTTTAGAGCACCGATAATGTGTTACATGTAGGGAAGCATTACATTTTGCAAACAAAATCCTTACTAAACAAAATTTTTCGTTTAAGCTTACAATTTTCATTCAATTTCCTTTACAAGTAAAAAATATATATTTATAGCAGCCTTATACAAAAACACAGCTGTGTCTTTTAAGTCAAACATGACAAAAAATTTTTATTGCTGGCCCCCTGTATTTTTGTTCCTATATTATTCGAAAACAACATCATTCTGTATTTCGGATATTCTCAGAATATTAGTGTGTGACATGGTTGCCATGCCAGGAAAGTTAATTCCTTTCGCTGTTAGGGAAAATTTAACAGGTCACTCATAAAATTTCACTCTTTCAAAGAAGTCAGACAATGGTACCATTTTCGAAATAAAGCATTTGTTCCATTGGCAGAAGAAGGTTGTTTCAAGAAATTAAACGACATGCAAGCAGATATTTATATAGGGTTTCCCATAAGATCAATCCATCCTGCACTTGGCTTTACATTCACGATAAATGCATTTAAGACAGGGAAAGTGTTCATTTGACTCGTCTCAGTCTGGGAAATTAAAAATCTATGGCTCTTGCACTGTCTCACCAAGCTCATGCATGTTTAGAATGGAGACCAATGGAGAAACTGATCACCTTCAACATGACTTGCCAATTTGTGGACATAATTTTTCATACATAACTTGCATGTGCTACTGCTGGCTGGCAAACACCGAAATCCGTTTCACACTGGCTGGAATTGCGTAATTTTTGTCTTTTTTAATGTTGCTGGCTGGCAAAAACCCGTCAAACATGACTGCTGGCTGGGATTTTTATTTTCTGAAAGTCTTGCTGGCTAGCAGTGAAGAGCGGGTATTTTTTTCCCAGGAAAGTTAAATATTAACATAGGTTGACGTAAAAGCACTCTGCTAGCGTTTACGACATTGTATAATCAATTTTGCGAAAAAAGTTCGTTGGGTACTCCTAAAACAAATTCACTCTTGCATAGGGATTTGTTTCTTATGCATGTACACGAATAACTATGAACACTTGCCTATGTGGTAAAAAAATTGGTCAGTGCTTTATGGTGAATGCCCACACATTCAATAATCATAAGGCATGATCACTTTAGTAATTCTCATGAACTGCATCCTTAATGACATTGCTACTTGTAATTTTCTATTTCGGTGATTATGTTTGCACTTTACTTTTACAAACAATAGTACCAAAAAAGTGCAATTTTTATAGCTGTAGTTCACCTTAAAGAACCATAATTTTTTTCTCCAATTACCAGCATTTAGTTGTTGTTTTCACTGCAGCATTATCTCCTAGCATTCACATCCACTCACTTCTACTGATACATTTCACAGATGATTATTACACTTAAGGGTTAGCTTTTATTAAGCAAATTCAACTGCATATTAGCCGGCAGTTATCCACTATCACCCACATTTCCTTTTGACTATAATTACACATGTAGGAGGGTCACATGGGGTGAATGGGGGGATGGGACCTATGCAGCATTCGCTAACAACAGCAACCCCATTTAAATCTCAGAAGATCCTTTTGAAAGCCATAACACTAGGTTCATATTTAATCTACAGGAGATTAAGTAAAGCTCAGCTTCCAATATTAGACTCGCCCTCCCCAGTTACATGATTTACTTCATTTCTTTCCTGTCCTCCCACCCCTTATGGGCTCCCCCACCCCACCTCCCGAGCTTCAGGAGGTTCTGCGATACACATATTTCTAGTTTTTCATTGACATAAGTACAACAGCTAGTGAAATAAAGGCCGGATTGCAAACAGCGTCAGGAAATTCGTTGGGGTGTCTGTAAAACGCGGACAGGATAGCGGATGCGGATGGAAAAATGCGGATAGTAAAAGGCGGATGGAAAAAATGCTGATAGTAGATGGAGCAAAATATTGAACAAAATATGCCAAAGATGCTTTAATCAGAAGTTTTTTTGTCATGGCGACACTGCATGCGCGTAGACGGTCCACACCAGTTCACGACATTGGCAATTGGAATGAATGGTGTCCGATAAGGTCATAATCTTACGAGCGAGCGCCATAAGAACGGACGACTAAAGTAGCAAAGCCGAGTCTGATTTGCTTGAATAGGTTAATAGACACGAAATTGGGCTACAGGAAGTCATGTTATCTGCAATTTATCACCGACAGTGATGGATCCAACGTTTTGTCATAAACAACGAGATCGCCCCCAATTTTCTTTCTCTCATCCGAGCAAAACAAAAAAACAAACTAACTAACTAACTACCTAACTAGAAACAAAGAACAAGTTAAGGTGTATTTTTGTCCCATAACAAAATGGGTAGTCCCGTGATCTTGGCCTCTTCGTAAAATTGCAGTCTTTGCAGCCTGTGGTTCACGTTTGAACCTCTGAACTACTTTCTTGCGGTAGAAGATTTATGGGAGCTCTTTATAGTTAGAAATCTTTTAGGCTGCGAATGCAGGCTGTATTCGCAGGCTAGAAGTCTGTCAAAAATAGGGTTTAGCTATTCTCTTCTACCATGTAAGCCCTTTTGTTAATACTAGTACCATTTCTCTGATCAAATAGACAAGATTTTTTGTCGAGTGTGAAAATTGATAGTTGAAAGCGTGAACTAATTTTTAGTCATTTGCCCCCCTTTCCACTCAAATAATCGACAACTTAAGGAAGGCACTGTCCGGTTTTTGCACTCCATAACATACTCCAATTCTCGAGAAAGTGGCTATCAAATAACTCTTTTCACGAGAAAAAAGTACTGCGAGTCTTGTGTTTTAGTACCAGGATGGTTTAACTGCTTAGTTTTCCATTAAGGTATAAGACACTGGACGAAAAAAATAGATATATATCAAATTTGCTCAGGAAAAATATGATGCAAAAAAAGTGCAAATTAGGAGAACTGCAGGGGCAAAAATAGCAAATGCCACATTCGCCCTTGATTTACAACGCCATGTACATGTAAATTAGAGGGAAAATGTGGCAGGGCAAATTCGATGTTAATCTATTATTTTTTTCCTCCAGTAAAAGGAAACAAGGAAAGGATCTCTGGTAGATTAAGGCCTGGGTCAGTCATTTATGAGTTTTATGTGCAGCTTCCAAAAACTATGGTTAAAGACATCCACAAGGGACGATTTTTGGTGGGGTAAACTAAACTTTTAAAACTTGAAAAGAGAAATTTAAATCATTTGGTCACGTGATCGACCACGCCCTCCATTGTTCAAAAAATGTAACCAACGACTCCCACCACTTACCAAACGAGTAGCTCCGCTTTCTCTCTATCAAAACATTGTCCCTACAAAGTGTCTATGAAATCAGCTCGGAATGGTTCGAAGCATTACAATTGGCAGGTGCAATTGGTGTTCACTGACTAGTGCCAGTCCTCCTCCAACTAAAATTATCGACAGGAGAAAGAGGTTTATTGACCTCGTCTCCTTCCGATTGTTTTTACAAGAAGACTATTAGTAGCCACTTTTTGGACCTACTGAAGGAAAACGGTTTACTCTCTTTCCGGTGGGAATTTCGACTCAAAGTTTTTTTCGATAAAACAGGGCGTGGCTGGTCACGTGATACAGCTATAAAAAAATTGTAAAATGAAATTGAAAGATTTTTTGGTTATGATTGGCCTTAAATTATTTGTCATGGGATATCTTGAAAATACTTTACGTTATACCACCCCCCTTAAAAATTCTGAAAACTCTGTAATGACCCACGACTTAATCTACTTGAGATTGTGGAGGTCAGGTTTCTGTAAAAGGAGGTTAAGAGTCCTCTAAACACTCACTGCAGGGGCGGATGCAGGACT
>NC_133204.1:33426507-33469007 GCF_958299795.1 Porites lutea | reverse complement strand
TTAAAATAAAAATTACAGTTTCTCAACTGAAATAGGAAATCTTAACGCCGAACCATTTGTTTAGATTCTTCTATGCTTTGCAGCTAAAAGCAGGGACTTCAGAAATCACTGAACCGAAAGTCGCTGTTAATAGAAAATGTTTTCAATGATATCTACGAGTTCAAGACGCCCTTTCTTTTATTCGGGCTCTGCTCATAAATCATTGACACTGTTATTCATAATAAATTCCATAAACAGTGCCCACGGCAAAGAAATCCTTTGTCTCAAAGCTAGCACTTACAACAGTATCAAATTAGTCATTCCATAAACATCGGCTGGCGATTCGTAAGCCCTGTGACGCCTTGGAACCAATAGTAACTAAACATACTATCTTGTATCGTTCAATATTCAGTCTCTTCACTTTTTCCAACACTCTAGTACTCAGCAACTTGACAAGAAACGGTGAATGCGTGGGACTGTAGGTATGGCTTTCTAACTTCTCCAGAACCTCGTTAAGCACCGCTTTTACCTTTATCTCCGGAAAGCGAGTCTTTGGCTCTAGACGGTACGTGTTCTCGAAGGTATTTTTTCGAGCCTGTACGTTATCCTTGGTTTCATTTGGTCTTTTAAAGTTGGAGAAATACATTGCGCCGGAAATGCGTCTAGAGGACCTTCTCGGCGAGGAGCTATCTTGAGAGTGTTTTTGATCACTAAAGCTTTCTACTGAAACGCGCCGTTGGGCTGAATTATCCCAAGACGTTCGCTGCTGACTCCCATGTAAGCTATGCAAGCTCTGACTTCTGCTACGAGAAGCAGGATCGGTCATCATTGAAATCTTGTCTGAGCTAAATGGAAGGGCGTCTACTTCTAATGCAAGCCCTGTTCTTCTCGTCATAAGAAATGAAAGATTTGCATGGTTTATGAGTCTCATACAAATACGGCCGAACAATCAATATAGCGATAGTAATCTCCGTATAAACAATTGCTGTCTTTATGGCATACATTAATCGTGCTCATGCACGAGCTGAAGGCTCACGCGTAGGCTTTTGTACATTATGCTTTTGCTTCCCTACTAAAATGCTCCACCTTAATGCTCCATTTTTCCCACTAAAATGCTCGGTCTCTCCAAAAAAGTCACTAAAATGCTCGGATAATGCTCATTATACAAACGGTTTTTTTAATTAATTTCAAAGTTTACACTTACAAAAACGTTCAAGTGTCGCAAGTAAAATAACAACGACAACGTGTACAAGTTCATAAATACAGCCAAAAAAACCAGCTGTATTAGGTTTTTTGTGAATTTTGAATTTTAGTCCTCATTTTGTTTAAAAAAGCAGGAGCTCATGGGGCATGGGCTCCTGAAAAAAGTTAATTTCTATTTTATTTTCTCGGAAAAATTAATTTTCCGGGCAAAAGGCCGCTAAGATGCTCGAATAATGCTCAATGCTTTTGCCTCACTACAATGCTCGAAAAAATGCTAGCATAATATGTACAAAAGCCTACTCACGCGATACTCAGTTTACTGTTTTCCTCAACGGCCTGTGACTCCTCTTGGCTTTATAGTCGCTACGAAGAAAAAAATTCAATTGTAGGTCGTACAATTTACAGGCACTTAAGAGATTATATGGCGAAGTTTGAAAATTTATTAAATATATCAGTGCAAAAGACATTTTTTCAACGACACATTTTGGCATCAACTAACTAAGGTAAAATATTTAGTTGAGGTCAGAGAACAAAATCTAAATCGTTATATCTTTCATTCTTATGGACAAGCTAATCATGTAACCCGACCAAAAACAATCGATCCAGATAACATTTAAAGAGAATTCTCTAGGTAAATTAGTGAGTTCCTAATTAACAGGTATATCTTCAACCTTTGTCAGTATTTTCTACTGTTTCTCACCGTTACAAAGTCGAGCTGGCTAAAATTGAACGACTACTTTTCTTGTTACAAGGCTCGACGCGATTATTGCCATTCCTTGAGGTCACTTTGCAGAACAATTTATTGATCTCCCTCTTAAGGTCTTCCTTGAAAAAAGCATAAGCCAATGGGTTTACGGCGGAATTTAAAACTAAAATAAGATCCCTATATTTACCTCTGTCACATTTATCATTCACAATAACTGCGAAAATGCAACGGATATAAAGCCCACAAAATACAAGAAACAAGGAAACGACAATTGTCATCATTATCAATGCAGACTTCTCTCGACGTTTGTTGCATCGCAACTGCCTTCCCAAAAAGGTCGCTACTTGGGTTTGCTTACAAATAACGCGTAGCATTGATGCAAAACAAAAAGTTATCATTAAACACGGAAATAAGTAAAATAAAACAAAAGCTAACAGATGGAGAGTGTGTAAGACGACAGTTGTGTTTAGACTAAATAACAGAAAAGATTCAACCAAAATGAAAGCTACAGATACTCCCCACGAGAAGGAACTGAGCAGGATTACACGTCCAGAAGTCATAAAGGTTAAGTATTTAAAAGGCTTTACAACAGCTAGGTAGCGATCTAGTACCAAACTGCACATGTTCATCACTGATGCATCGAGGAACAGCCACTTAATAACCATCAGGCCTCTGTATAATGAGTAATTGCGGCCAGTCCTTTCTAAGAAAAACATCGAGGGAATCACGTTCACTCCAACAAAAAAGTCTGCTACTGCAAGGGATACGACAAAGGCGTTGATTTTGGTTCGAAGATGCCGTCTGCTGAACACAAGGAAGATGATAACTCCATTCCAAGTCATCGTCAGAATGGAAAGAAACCAGCCGAGAATCCAAAACCAATTTTCCATCTTCATCTTTTAGCCGTTGTTCATGGAATTCAGGTGATTAAATTATGAATCTTTGTTGCTGTAACTAGCTGTAACTGTTGTCTTTCTCATCGACTTCTTCTAGTCGGTACTGAATCCTTTTTTAACAGAATGATGATTGAAACATCCATAAGACAATACTGACCACGTCGGCTTGAACAGCGTCAGTTTTACAAAAGATTCTGAAGGTTGAACCTGCCTAACAGGATAAGGAACTGTCAAACTTCCCTTACCCCTGATTAGCATTCAAGCCAGAAAGGCCATTATATGGAAAGATGTGAATTGTGCTGAAGTTAGCTGCTATTGGGTTTCCCGGTGTATTCGACGTTAAATGAAAACAGTTTAACAGCTAAGCTTAAAAGGTTCCCTACTGGCTTGATTGTTTGCAAATGTATTTCCCCTTGAATTAAACAAGACTACACCCAAATAAAAGAAATTAAAAGTTCCTATGAACAAAGCTATTATTACGACAACCGTAACAAAAAGATATCAGCGCCCAACAACTTTCCATTAATTGCTTCGCTTTTTGTTGATGTAGGTTTGTACTCAAGATGTATGTCACGACATTTGCTTTATTTTAAAACTTATTTCAGTTTTCAGCTGTTTAGGCCGGGAGTATTACTTTTCATTCACATAAGTACAACAGCTAATGAAATGAAGGCCGGGGATTGCAAACAGTGACAGCAAATTCGTAGAGCCCGAGCTGTGTCGGTTGTTTTACAGTCTAAGCACACAGATACATTCAAACCATTTTTTAGCGGCGCTGAAGATAAAGTAATTGTAAAAATACTAGATAACGCCATAATTTTTCCCTTAAACAAAAAAGAGAAGACTGAAAGCTGAAAATACTGAAACGAAAACGAAACTCTGAAAAAAAAAAAGGATGAACTAGAAACAATAAACTAACCGGCTAGGGAAAAAATGATTTTTGCAAACGCTTAAAAGTAGTATCTATGTTGAAAGATAAGCCCCGTTGGTGCCTTCCCTTTCCTTCCATATGCCTTCCCTTAATTAAAAGGCATAAGGGTCGAGTCTATGACGTCACCCATTCTTTTATCCTATAGAAAAAATGCGTTCCTCCATATTAATTAAGTGCCTAGTCAGTGTCTTCCTGCTTATTAATTATGTGCCTTCCTCCATATATAATGAAGTGGATAGGTTTACTAATGAGCGTCTCTCTACTTCAATAGAAACAATAGGCTTGCCTAGACTTGCTTGGGCTCTTTTAACCCTGATTGGTTCATGTAGAATCTATTCTGTCTTCCAAATAAAAGCGGGTAGATTTCGAAAGCGCTATCTTTCTTGCAATCGCTTTGCTAAGGAAAAAGTCTTACTATCACCAATATTCTTTAAGACATTGCTCCAAACATACAAGTCGAATCGATCGCTTCACCTCTATTGACGATTGACGAAGTGGAAAAAGTGCAATGTCAACGGGTAGCTAGCCTTATCGGCCATGTGTTTCAACTGACTTATGCGGCTACGGTTGACAAACTCATTCAAGAATAAAAGCTAAATCAGGGGCACCCAACGTCAATTTCCGGAAAATAGCTGTTCGGAAGACCATTTGAGTTCTAGAATTTTCGGAACATTAATTTGTTATAAAATTTCTTGTTTGCCTGCCTCTCCTATAGGATTTTCGAACTTCTAAAAATTGGTATAATTGCCCATTTTTAACGGATTTTTACTTGAAAAAGGTCACCTAGAATTTTCGACAGCCTTTTTTCTCGCTGAAATTTTCGAAAAGGTAAGTTTTGATCTCTATAATTTTCGGATCACTAGACTTTCAGCTAGGAAATCCGAACAGATGAAAAATTTTTAGGGGATAAAAATATTCCCGTATCTATCGTTTAAATACTAAAATACGTTTAACAATGCTATGTTTAAGTGTTTTTCAACCATATCCTCGTTGGGTGCCCCTGCTGAATCGCTGCCACGGTTGTGCTATTCAACAACCAAGTCAAAACCAACATTCTTGCCTCATGATGGGTAATGATGACGCATGGATGTATTACCATGATGAAGTGCTGGAACAAATTGACCTCAATGTTATCTTAAAAACGGCTGAAAGTGTGTGCAGTGCTCTTGGTTTCAAACTTGGCAAAACGTGGGAAGCGTACGTGACCGAATTACCAAAGTTGCCTTGGACTAGCATCTAGCTCACTTCCTTGGAACTCGAAGATTGTGGTCCAGACAACGGAAAAGGCGCAGAATTGTTTACGAAGTTATGCATGTTACCGAGTTTTTTTTTTTATTATTTTTATTTTTATATATAAAAACACTGAATGTTCAACTAAATTGAAATTATTTCACTGTTATGTTATAGCATTGGCACAAGGAGGAAATAATTCTACTTTTCTTCTGTACACTTTATGATACTTCCAGGTACTTAATCCACGTCTTTTTCGCCAGCTTGAGGAGGATATTAAAACTAACAAAACTACTGATACCCATTGCAAGTTAATAACCTTGAACAAAGCGTGATTATAACATTGCTTGCGGGAGCAACTTTTAAGACAATAAACCAACAAGTCAAGCTTTAACAGTGTTTTATTAAACACCTGCAACCAAACCCAAAAATTGAGCTCAGATGACTCTGACTGCTGTCAAGAATAAATATGCACGGATATATATATATATCTTTTTTAATAGGTGGACAAAATTGCCGAGCCGGTGAGGCTACAAATCTTTTAAGTTAATTGAAAGTTAATATAAGTTTTTCCTTTATTGCTGATATTATTGCGCCAAACTTGCCATGGGTCTCTTTACAAATGATCATGGAGATTGCCAAGTCTCCATTTTTTTGTAAGCAAGTCGGTTGCTACAAACGGACAGTGAGGTCCTGCCGACCGATTCCAATTTGACATAAAACTCGACGCACGAAAGATGGCGGTTTCTATTGTTATTTACACGTTATCAGTAAATTATTGGATGACTAAAATTTTGCTCAGCTACTTCCCTAACAGCTAAGTAACAAATAAGATGATTTTTGTTAGTTAGGTGAGATCTTTTTCCTCACAGGTATGCGAAATGCTTACTTGTTCACATTCGGAAACCTAAATGCCTTTGTTAGAAGCAAGATATTTTCTTCTACTTGACATGCAGTAATAAAGCGAAGAAAGATCCTCTTGTGCAATTTGATGTGTTTTCAAACTTTTGACATATTTGCATTGATATGACACAATGTGCGACATCAGCTAGAGCAAAGTGTCATCTTAATTAATGTATTCCTGATTACAAAATGCAGAGGCGAAAATTAGCCCCGGAAAATTTTCAGCCTAAAAAGAATAACGGATTATGAAATTTCTTAAGAATATAAACCCTTTTTCGGACTCCGGTGAACGGCAATGTATTCAGCACCAAGAGAACACACGTCTTCTAATGTAATGGTTATCGTTTAGCCAAACTCTTGTTCATATCGTTGCCTAGATTATCAGCCATCATGGAATAATTTAATGGGACGGGTAAACTTATCGCTCATAACACTGAAAGACAATCTTTCTTCAACATAGCCTAATATAAATGAATTTAAACTTCAAAGTCCAAGGTAGCGCGTAGCTGCGCGTGAAAACCATCTTTGCAATTTTTACAGCATACTATACCTTTCCAAAAAATACCAAAGATTAATATATTACACGTTGCGGTATCTCAACGTTAATTAGAGAAAATGTTACTGATTGACATCATGTTTTCTTTTCAGTAACACTTACAACCAAAACAATGATCAAATCGTTTTCTTTTTTACTAATCCTCTCATAAGTTTTATCCCTACTAATAATCCAGGCGGCTTTCTAATTTTTGTAGAGTTGCTTAATAACCCTAACATTCTGTCGACTCTGCGTTAGGCATCGATTGCACAACTAGAAAAGGTAGGCGGGGGATACTAACAAAACAAATTTGTCGGAAAGGGTGAAAAATGTTGAACAGAAAATACGTCAGGGAACTAAATAATTTATACAATCTTACACAATGTTCCTGTATTCAGCTGGTCATGATCATAACTTGTTCCACCCACACTGTTTTAGCAACTGGACCTGGCTCATAATGACAGTAATAACCGTGTTATTACTGGTATAGTCGCTAAAAGCACTTTAGCTGTCACAAAAACTGTTTAAAAAGCTAAAACATAAAACATATTCTAATAGACGTATTGTTTCGGAAACGAGAACATAAAGGAAGCTTTTTCTTTTATACATTACCTCGGTTTTATGGACAAAAAAAAAAAGCTGCCGTTCAAGCTCTTGTCAGGCTACTATAATTAATTTGTTAAACTACAAAAGCAGAAACTATCGCACAAAAAAAAATTGAAATAGAGAGTGGAAATTAATTTTTTTTCTTGGAAGTTTTTCTGTTTTTATAAATTCAAATGAGTGCAATGAATGTGTAAGCTAATGATATCAGGTAAAAGACATAGTAGTGAAAAGAAAAAAAAAAATCTAATACTCAGAGCCACCTGCGAAAACGGTTTAATTGATAAAGCTAGTAGAAAATTTGTAAATTTTGAATTTGTAAATTTTATTTCTCAAACCTTAAGTGAGAGCTTTTGCTCACCAAGAAAAAATACTTTAGACCAAGTCGCTGCACGATGAAGCAAATCTTGGATTAAAGGCTCGCTATGAGTTTACCAAAGAGAGTCATACGGTGGATATGATGCGACCCATTCACAGTGATACATTCTTTCAAGACCGGTTGATGCTCAATGGAGTTAATTTAAGAATCAAACTGAACCGAGCCAAGAATGTACATGATATCATAAGTTCACACATTCATTGCACTCATTTGAATTTATAAAAACGGGAAAACTTCCAAGAAAAAAAAATTAATTTCCACTCTCTATTTCAATTTTTTTTTGTGCGATAGTTTCTGCTTTTGTTGTTTAACAAATTAATTATAGTAGCCTGACAAGAGCTTGAATGGCAGCTTTTTTTTTTTTTTTGTCCATAAAACCGAGGTAATGTATAAAAGAAAAAGCTTCCTTTATTATGTGGACTTAACGAATAATCATTAGCGCTTTCTGCTTGATAATACACACATTTCTATTTGAAAAAATAATTTAAAAAATAATAATAGTAACAATACTAATGATACTAATGATAATAGTGATCATAATAATTATAGTAATATAAAATTATTCATGGTCATTGGATGCCTGTAAACAGCTTTACAGCTTTTGCACCTCTTCGGATAAAATTCTGTATTCCAAGATGTCTCTGATGCAATTTTTCCCCATATTGTGGCACGCGCAGCGACAAAGGAAATAGGAAGACGTCTGCACGCAGGCAATCTCTAGTGTTATCGGTAAGGTACAGGGTTTACGGCAAAAAAGGGTAACGCCATCAAGGGGGTTACAAGCGAAGGGCGAGATGGGTACCCTTCAGACGGGCAAACTCTGCTATAATGCAATCAATATCAATTACGTCCTTGTGCTCATATGCAGAATTGCAAGCCTGGGGAACTTAATCTCTCTTCTGTCATGGTCCTTCGTAAAGGTGTTTGCAGACCCTTCATACTACTGAAGCTACGCTGAGCTGTGCATGTTGACAAAGGAGAAGTCAAAAAAGTGATGAGAGCTACGTATATTCAGGGATAGAATTGGAGTTGGCTTGGTCAAGTCTCTCACTCCACTTAATCGGTAAAAGGATAAAGGAAATCCTAACACAAAAACACCAATACAGTGTGAAATATTTATCCCGATTTAATGACAAAAATGCTTTCAGGAAATTAAAAAAGTCTGTATATTTTTCCAGATTTCAGCTGTATACATAGGCGTATGTGCGTACATGCACACTATATTCTTGGTAGGAGAAAGAGCTGATAGGTTCCAGGGCCAAGCTTAACACGGGTGACATTTTCAGTTCAAAGCTGACAAAGTCGCCAAAGCGTATTTTTTGTCTACTTTTGAAGGAAACATAAATATAGTTTGACAACTTTTAAATAAAAGGCCGGTCCTGTGTCTTCTGCCCCCCCAAATCAAGTCTCTTAGAAAATTGTACACCCCCCCCCCCCCCCCCTTCCCCCGCCCCTTGAAAACCCTATCATCCCTCCAAAAATTCGAAGACTCTGATTCCTTGCTTGAAAAAATAATAATCATCGAGTAAGTAGAGATGGCAGGATGGCAATCTGTGGAGTTTCGAGAAAGGAATTCTTTAGGCTACTGCATGAAATTAAAGGTCATTCGACATTTTTGTGCACGCTTACACCTATTAAAACGATGTATTAAAACTGGATCCAGATGGGTCGGAGTGGGAGGGGTTCAACGTGCAAGCTATTTAAGGGGGTTTAATTCTATAATCATATAAACATAATTGCGAAACATATTCAGTAAAATTGTATATTTTTTATTATTTAAAAGTGATATAAAGGATCCCAACCTAACCGCCACCGGTCGATCCTGGAAAGACTGAGATAGCGGAAGAGGTCTGGGGGCATAGACCTGCAGCCGAAAGGGAGGTGGTTGACACAGATGATGTAAGTTGACAGTTCTTTTACTGAGTCCCGAATGAGACGAACTTATGTCGCAATAATTCCCAACTAAAGAAAAGTCTCTGGGACTGGCTTTTTGCTTCCACCATATTTTTACATTCTTGGAAAACAGCTTCGTAACATTTCTAGTCTGGGCAGATTGGCTCGATAGTCTTGTAAGGAACAGTGGATAAAACAAAAGAAAAAATCCCTCAAGCACAATCACGGGTCTGTTAAGATTTATGTAACTGGTCTCTGCACTATTCTCTGCCATTCATCTTTTCCCAACATCCCATTGTAGTAGTTGCACTTAAGCAAAATCAAGACTATTCGATACACCACGTTGTTATTATGAACTCCTATTCAGCTAGCTAGCAGCTTGCAGTCCCTGAATGATGATTTTGACCAGGAATCGGACAGCCAGCCCCCAAGGCTTGACGCCAGCAACGTTTATGATGCGGATTTGGTAGACACCCCCCACCCCCACCCCCCCAAAAAAAAAATTAACTAATTAATTAATAAATAAATACAAATTCACTTCATAAGGAAAGATTGTTAACATGAAATCAAGTGCGGGCTTCAGATTCCATTTACAGCCCGGACTTTGCCGCTTGACCCGCGAAAAGGAGTGTTTTAGAGGGGGCAGTTTGTCATTTGGCCCCGTGTAGTGATAATAATCACCATTTATGCAAGTTCCTCAAGTTTAGGCTAACTTGGGAAAATGCAGGTTCTTAACCGTGGGCTTTTACTGTACCCGCAGCAAAGCAGTTAGCTAACGAAACAATCTCAAAGTCAGAACTAAACCCCTCATCCTTACACGTGCACCCTTTGCACTGGTCAGTGTATAAAGGAACTCGATCACCATTACTGTAAATATTGTAAAAAAAAAAAAAGATTTTGAGCGGTATCAACATCAAATCCCCAATTATCATTCAACACTTTGCTCTCATTGTCTGCATCATTAGTTGGCCACCACTCATCCAAAAATATTTCCTTCTCCTGAAGGCAAAAATTGTGAAGTGTGCAACATGTGATGACAATATGTTGTTAACTTTGCAAGTTTCAATGTCCACTTGCTTTCCAACAACACGAAACCTCCCCTTCAGTTGGCCCAATTAGCTTGGGTAATGTTTGTTCCAGCATATGGAACAATTAAGCAGCCATGGAAGTGTGGGATATGCACTATCACCAAGAATCACAAGTGGTAAGCCCTGGTAAGTTTTGTTAATGAGGCACCTATAAGAGTAAAATGTTTCAACAATAAGTTACTTAATCAGGCCCCAGCTGTTCAAAACGAGGATAATGCTATCCACCGGATAAATCACAATCCACTGGATAACGCAAATGGTTTCCACAACACTTATACACTGGATAGTGATCGGTATATCATATGGATAGCACTATCCAGCTTTTGAACAACCGGGGCAAGGACTGCGTATAAAAGAATGTATCGTTTAGTGCCTATATCTGTGCTTTAAGAGTTACACGTACGAGCAAAAGACAAAAAAAAAAAAATGAAAATTTACTGATAAAACTAATGTTTAAGACGAATGCTACACTTGAAATTGCCAGAACATGTACCATAAAGGGACCTACAATCATGGACAAAAGTCCCCGAACATTCTTGCATTTGTAGAAATTTTTAAAACTACACAATCATGCGTCCATCTCCTCCCCCTACCCCATAAACAATGTTGAACCCATGTATTCACAATTTTTCTTAACTATCAATACTGTATAGGGTGGGGGAGGGGACACTGCAACGGATTTCCCAAAAAAATAGCCCAGCTTTTAACTTGTAACTAGTGACCCTGTTCAATTCATGAGATCAACAAAACGTGATCCCCGAGTCTTCTCTTAACATGTTGTCTTCTCTTGCAAGGATCGAGGAGGACGTGATATCTAAGGTCTGGCCTGAACACTCAAAATGAAATGAAAAGGGAGTATGAAAATGGTCTCTTGTCTTAAACAGGGTAACAAACTGAATGGCCTTGTCTTACATGTAAACAAGGTCAGGGTTTGAAAGCTTCAGGAGCACACCCCTACCAAGCTTCTCAAAAGTGCCCCCTGGGGTACACTGTATTTGCAGACTACAGTGCTTATTGAAAGGCAGAAATAACTACCTCATGTTAAAACTGGTGCATGTTTCAACAGTGAAAAAAGTTGTATTTATTTTTGGGTAAAAATGGAAAAACAAATCTGCAGAGAATTTGCTAAATAGTGAGCAGCTCTTGTTCAAATTCAATGTAAGTAACAACATGAATGTCAGATTTCTTAAAAAAAAAAACATTCATTAGTAAGATTTGTAAGCTAAAACATTAGCTTACATCTTTGCAAGGACTTGTCTGTAAACCCGGATCTTCGCATCATCTTCGCGTCATGTATGGAACCTGGGTGTCCACAGCTCAGACTTAAAAATTTGCAGTTCCCGTCACAGACGGCTTGTAACGAAACAGAAAAATAGCCTTTAAAATTATAGTAATCAGTACTGTAATTATGGGGACGAATGATCCTTATGTGACTGCCATCTATGGTGCCAACACAATTTGGAATTGGTTTATCGTTGAACGTCGCCATGGCCGCCAAACACTCCGTGTCTGTGACAGGAAATCTGATATACTTGGGCGTCATAAAAGCCACGATTGCCTCGGTTGTCTCTCGAACTATACAACAAACAGTGAGGACAGCTACACCAAATTGGTTGGCTACAGCACGGTAGTTGACACCTTGATAGATAAAGAGATAGAAACTTTATTAATGTGTTTAGCTTGGGGGAAACCCCATACCAATTTGGGGACCGTGACAATTTATAATTGGAAATACAATATAAAAGTAAGAATATTAAAACTAGGCAAAATATATTATAACATCCTCCTCGATCTACATAATTCTTCACATCCTCCTCAGTCTCTACTCATTCTATAATTGCTAAATATTCACCTCCTAGCCAGTGGATAACGGTCATAACGTGTGAGCTCGGTGTTTTACCAAAATTCTTTTAGAGAACGATCTTTCGAGATTCGACAAACTACTAAGGCTGATGTTTTAAGGCAAGAATAGACTTCAAAGGATTCAAAACAACGTTATATCCCATTTACTTTAGTTGTTGTTGTTGTTTTTTTTTTTGCTCAATGGAATGTTTACAACTCTGACTGTTTATTCGAGTAGAAGAGGCAGATTTGTGAACGCATCGTTTCTTAACAAGAAAAATTTTGTCCAAAACTTGAAGTTTATTTATGACAAACGAAAATGAAAGCAAATGTTTGCGGTAATTCTACGTTTCAAATAAATAGGACAAAAAAATGCTACAGGAAAACGACGCCGTACCTCGAGCAACAAAAAAACGCCATGTCAACACGTTTCATGCGGAGAATGACACAAAAAAACCTTTTTCACTAACTTGGCGAGGTAACAGAAAATAAACAAAGCTCAACTTTTTTTCTGAGGTAAGGAAACAATTTCAAGTTTTAGTGGTTCAATTTAAACCATTATCCTGTTGTTAGAGAAGTGATAAACCTGCGAACTGCCATATTTGAAAATTCTGCAAAGATGACTTTGCGCATGTACAGTGCACATTTTTAACGCATGATTTGATCCGTCAATCAAATCTTAGTCTTTAATGGTTTCCTTTCCGATTTTGTCCAGATCACGGCTCGGTAAAGATTCAGCCACTATTCACCTTGATTTCAAAGGGTAATTGTTAACTAATCTAAAATGAGTAATATTCGATATAAGACTAAGGAAAATGGCAAAATTATATGATTAAGATGAGCAGAGAGAACAGCCCTTTACGAGGGTGCCAATGGGGTTAGCAGTTAACGGATATTTGGCCAAAAAATTAGAAGTTAACTGAGAAATGAAAAGTTAACAGTTAAGTGACATTCTATTAATTAAACTGCATAAAGTAACAAAGTTTTGCAAACAGAAATGCTATTTTCTGACTTTTTTATGTCCCGGTGGCATATTATTATGTGCAAAAGGCAAAAGAGTAGTACCCGGCAGACAGGAAGCGTCTGTCATAGAGCTGGTTGTAGACAATTCAGCGAATAATTCGTAATTCTAGTATTAACAAGATTTATGTGTTCGGATAAGGAAATACTATTGTAGCGGACCCAAAAGGACATCAAGTTAAACATTACCACCGAAAAAAAAAGCTTTGACTCTTAGCATTGGATCTGGCCAAAAAGAGTTTCTGATGCCTCCAGGAAATCAGCATCTTTCATTTAAGTACATGGAATTTGTACCTACGAGATATCACTTTTGTAACTGATGTTTCATGCAGTACTAACTATTAAGACAATTAAGCTAGTGTTTAAACTGGTATTTCTGAAGCAGTTTCATTTCTTAAAACCTTTGGATATTTTTATGACGCTTTTTAAATAGGCAAAAATGTACAACAGCGAAAAAGGTAACATTGAGCGACGCAAACGAGGATGTCGACAAAGTCTGTATCGACGCACAAAAAACTTCTGACAACGCAGGTGGAAAACCTACACGCAATTTCTCACTTCATTCAACACGGAAAATTAATAGTGCTTTGAACTACGCCCAAGACTTTGGAAATAGAGTGAAGGAGTCGCTTAATTAAAAGAACTGCGAATTCTAAAAGTCGAATAGTCCCAAGTCAAATACTTTCATGCCCTTGTTAGCGCTCTCAACTATGTCTCTTCCATCAGTGCAAACAAAGACAAAAGAGGATGAAGTTGGGATGGGGGTGGACTGGATAGAAAACGTTTAGACCTGTTTGACAACTAACTATAAGATCAAGAAGCGAATCAACTCAAGCGGGATCTTTACCACCAGCGTGATGGGACTATGTCATTCTATTTGCTATCTTTTCAAAAAGCTAAACCGTTTTTTTTTTTTGCATCAATTTCAAATTCCAAAAGTAATGGCCCAGTTTTGTTATTTAAGACATTTTGGCATTGATATTGTTTCTCGTCGTCTGTTGCAATGGATTGCAAGGGTTGAAAATGGATTGAAACTTGGGCCAACAACAACACACATACAGTAATTTCAGCCAGATAAGTACGTGACTGATTCAGATAATGAAAGTGACGAAGAAGTTGACTTTGAAGTAGTTTATGGCAGGTCATGCATGACCAGTTTGGGAAGATCAGTACGAGATCATCACTGGTGCGTCTGGATCTATGAAACTGGTGTGATATTGATGGTTATACGACTTGGATCTAATTTGTACTTACAGCAAAAATCGGTAAATAGGGGTCTTAATAGCTATCGCTTACCCATTTTTGCAACTTCGGTTAGAAAGTTAATATGTTCTTGTCCATATTTTCAGTTACTTATAAATTGTACTAGTGGCGGAGTTTATGTGAATTTATGTAAATTTATACTTCGATTTTAGTAGGGCCTATCGCCAAAAGTGACTGACGTGCTGAAGTAAAGAAAAGTCTGGTTATCACAATAATATTTGCTGTAGGAAAGTGAAAGTTAACAGCTATCTTAAATTAGTAGTCAACTGAGAATTGGCCCCCCAAATACTAGTTAACTGATATTTAGCCGAAAAATCAGTAGCAAACTGAGAATTGGGTACCCTCATTAGCACCCTCCTTTACACATCCATCATCTATCATAGAGTTTACATCACTTTTACGAATTTTGCTGTTAATTTTGTTTACCTTGGCAAAGGTATTACAGCTTCATGGCCACTCACCTTTCCACTGAGATGGTATTTTTAGCAAAGGTATCTTCCTTTTTAATGTACGGACCAATTTCTTGGCATAATTTTGAAAATGCTGCCCTGGAAAGCCTGAAGTTAGCAACAAATTCCGCCTCCGGCATATCTTTAAAGTCACGCTCGAACCACTCTGTTGATCTCCTTCTTCCCGTTTTTCTCAGGCTCCTTCTGAACTTTTCCAAGAAAGCTTTGTTTTTTATAATTCTGCGGCAAATGACGGTTTTTGTCATAAGACAAGACTGCCCCATTTTCATTAAAAGGGTCTTCAAAATATTGCCTCTGCAGCATGAACGCAACATGACGCCGTAACAATTGCGCGCCATGTTGGATTGCCATTGCTACGGGCAACATTCTTACGTGGGGGGACTCTTTTTTAAAAAATCAGGTCTTGATCTATTATAAAGGAAACATTCAAGAATCCTGACCAAGAAAGTTGAAAGCTTTCTCAACAATATCTCTTTTTCATCTTGCAAGATTGTGTTAGAGTCTTGACCAAGATCTTGAAAAATCTAGAAGATAAAGACAAAATCTTAAAAAGTTTTTAAGATTCTAGTTACAGTTCAAATCAAGATCTTGACAAGTTTATTAATCAAGATCTTGTAAGATTTTGGTAAGATTATTGTAAGATCGTAAAAGGTCTTACAAGAATCTTGATTAAGATTTTTTAAGATCTTACAAGATCTTTGTTAAGATTCTTGTAAGATCTTAGAACTTAAATAAAGATTCTTAAAAGATCTTTAAAGATTATTACAAGAATCTTTCAAGATCTTGTAAGAATCTTAATTAAGAAACTTGTTAAGATCTTTGTAAGAAGCTTAATAAGAATCTTGTTAAGATCTTAATAAGATTTCCACCTGGGTCGTTTTCGGCAGCCATCTAGTTGTTCGCTGCTTGCTCAACCGCACTTGTTTGAGCCCGCAATTTATCTAGAAGCGGATTACAAATGGAAAGAAGGTCGCGCCAAAAAAGAATCCTGAATCGCACCGACGAAAAAAAGTTGCGCCAAAGGAAGAAAAACAGTTGCGCCCAAAAAAAACAAAAACAAAATAAAAACAGTCTCGCCAAGGAAAAAAAAGTCGCGCCAAAAAAAAAAAAGTGAACAGTCTCGCCAAGGAAAAAAAGTCACGCCAAAAAAAAAAAAAAAACCAACTCGCGACGAAAAAAATATCGCGTCAAGGAAAAAAATACTCCCGCTTTTATATGTGTGTGGCACCAATATTTGTGTCCTGATTTGAGCTAGTAAGGATTTGATCTATGCATAGCCTGCGTGGCAGGCGTTTGAAAGGGAAGGGAAAGGGGTTTTTGGGCGCGAGGGAAACGTGAGGGGCGCGCCTCTCGCGTTTCTCTCGCACCTAAAACTCCCTTTTCCTTCCCTTTCAAACGCCTGCCACGCAGGCTAATCTATGCATTGAAAAGTAAAGTCGGAAAGTGTTTGGTGTATAATTAAAGTGCATAGCAACTTCGCAAGTTTTCTTGTTTCATGGAAGATGTTTGGCTCCTGAAATTAACTTTGAATTCTGTAATAGTAGAGCCGACAGAGTGGACTAAACTACTTTAGTACTGTATTGTAGGCGCGCAATGACCGAGCGTCCGTCGCGTTTTCTTGCCGACAAATAAAACTTTTGAAGGCATTTGTTTAGCTCTTTCGGGGAAATTTCATCAAAAAGAGTTGAATCCTCTTGTATTTAAAACCATTCTGTAAGAAAAAAAAACTATTACCAATTCCGCTAAATAAGGTAACGCAAGACTTAAGCCCAATTTGCATTTGTAAACAGAAAACTTCTTCACCGGTTCCATCGATAAATTCAAGTCAAACAGACAAAGACGTCAAAAAAGAAACTTATCAAAGTCTGCGGTCGATTTCGCTTCCAACACAGGCAAAAACGATTTAATATCTAGTAGTTAGGCAATAATAGCCGATTTCGTTAGTGCTCCCCTTGTTTTAGTTCAGTGCTGTGTAGTACATTTACATTGATTTAGCTTTGATTTAGTACGACGAAAAGATAGGATATCTTTCTTTCTAAGGGTTGAAATGCTAAACGAGTTACATATTCCAGAAGCGCTTACCCCAATAGGCATTTGATATAAATATCATGTCAGGACTTCTATCTGGATGAACCAGAAAGGATATAAAACAACTGACTATATCTTTTTCGGCTACTGGTCGAAATGCTAAACGTTTTATCTATCCTCCTAGAAGCGCTCAGGCATATTTTATTAATAACATCATGCAAGGACTTCTTAACGTGGCCCGTAAAGGGAGACAATATCTTCGATCCAGATTTAATTGTTTGTTTGCTAGAATCTTAAGACAAAGAATAAGAAGAATAGGGTCTAGAAATCGAATAGCTTGAGAAACTAAGTCCTTGAGTCTACTTACCGCAGGGCACCCAACAACTGTTTTCTGTAAAATATCTGTTCGGAGAAGCCAAAATTGCCTAGAATTTTCTATAGCTTGAGGATCACAACATGTTTGGGAAGTTATTGAGAAGCGCGCCAAACGAGCTAGGTTATCGCAGCGTTCTGGGGCGAACATGGATTGATAAAATTACGATTAGTATTTACACGTATCTTCTTGAATCTATCATCTCAATTGAAGAGCTCAATTCCCGTGCGATTCCTTTGAGGATTACGCAATATGATACACTGAACTTGGGTTCCCTGTGGGGCCGGCGTAACAGATGAATTATCAAAGAGTGATAGCTCAACTTCTACATGAGTTGAGTAAACATGGTCATCATTCAAATAGCTTCTTTATCTATGATCTTCACGCAAAAGTTTAGTTAAGATTATGAGCTCACGCGATCAGTAGTGATCCTTCCTATCTCTAATATTGTGAATTCGACAGGGTTCATTGAGCCACCTTAGCTGAAAACGACGCCACCTATTGATTACTTTCTGTTTCCATGGTGGTTATAAAAATACTTAACAATACCTGTTTAGTCTAGGCTCAAGCCATACGTGGCGCAAATACAAAGTAAACTGTTTGATCATGAACCTAGCTCATGCCAAGCGTGGGACACGTGGCGGAAATACAAAGTTAACGGTTTGAACATTAAAATCATTAAAATCATCAGGTGAACGGCGGGTGGCGGCATCTTTTTCGCCGTTGATTACGTGAGCACTGAAGTGTTACTGTCTTTGAGTCCCGGAGGCCCTGAGAACCTACGCGAATAATAAGTCGATATTGTGATCTTTCGTTAATTAGCCTTTTTGCTCTTGGCCTTGCACGCCGTCAATTTGCCAACTTGTTTCCGAGAGGCAAGTGATGTCATCAGATCTTGCCTTTTCCCTCAAGGGAAGTTTGGGAAGGGATGTGCCGCCAAGACATGAAAGGACAAAAAGACAAGAGACCTTTTTCATGACTCTACTTCATTTCGTTTTGCGTATAGAATTAAGTTATTTGTCAAGCTAACATCACGGAATGTTTCGGTATCATTAGCCAGCCTTAACGCTTTTGAAGGCTTTGCGTCCAAAAAGACACCTAGTTCCCAGTAGTAACTCAGTAGTGTAAGACAGTTGCACTTGTTGCAGGTTCTTCGGAAGTACATGCATTTCAAACAAAAGTTAAGTTTTCATTATTATTATTAATATTATTATTATTATTGTTTTTATTATTATTATTATTATTATTATTATTATTATTATTATTATTGAATACTCTCAAGAGGTATCTACGTTGAAAAACAGTTTATCACATATAACTATCTCAAATTCTATTTTAGTTGAACACTGTAACATAAATTGGTGTCGTCTGCGTTTGTCTATCACCCTCATTTGGCGGTAATTGTTTAATCCACCCGTTAACTGATTACGAGCAGGGATAGTTAAAACATAATACGCGTGGTTTGAGCCTAGACACTTAACAGTGTAAAACCAATGACATAATCTAGAAGTGCTTATTACAAAGAAATTTCTAAAGTTCGGAAAGGCTAAAAAATTTTGGATAACCTTCCCATGATATTCGAAGTCACGTTTCTGCAGCAAACTTACTTACGAGTAAGAGTAAGACTTTCGAGTAAGACTTTCTTGTCGCCTGCTTATGTAGTTATTATGCAGTTTGTTTCCAAGTTTGCAACAAGTGGCGGTAGGCCCGTGAACAGATTCAATTTTCAAATAAACGCTTCATTCAACTACAATAGGCGACTAAAATCTTGACTTCTTGACTATGGGCAGCCGTTATCACCAAAAATACAATTATGTCAAATAGCACAGACAAAACAGAACGCAAGTGGTCTAGTGGCCAAACAAGAATCGGTTTGTTGAATGATCGAACTTGATAACGAAGGGTCGGCTGCCCTGTTGCGTAATGGTTGGAGTAAAGTAAGAATTCACGCAAACATTTATAAATGGTTTAAGCCGCAAATGGTTCAAAGTAAAGCCGAATGATTTAATCGAGAGACAAACGGTTTAAGGCATACGCAAATAGTTTAATCTTATGTCGAATGATTTAAGACTGAAGTGGACCACGGGCGGATGTTATCACCAAAAATACAGTCATCTCAAATAGCACAGACAAAACGCAAATAAACGCTTCATTCAACTACAATGGTAGTCTTTACACTAGCGCCTAAATACGCTAAGAAATATTTTAAGACATGGCTATATGGCCGGTAACCGGTCAAGGTTTTCAAAACACCAAATGACCGGCAGTCCGGTATTTTCAATAAATTTGACTTATCTAAGAATCCTAAGCATCCAAACTATCTTATGTCGATTAAGAAAAGTCAAGCGATCCTGAAATGGTTTATAGAACTCAAGTCTTGCGTTTGCTTAATTGGTTTACACCGGGCTCAGAAAACGAAACCATGTTTTGTGACACTTAAAAAACTTTTTTCAGGTCTACTGCTGGACAAGGTTTTTTTTTTCACCCTCATTTGGCGGTAATTGTTTAATCCACCCGTTAACTGATTACGAGCACGGATAGTTAAAAAAATAATAAACGCGTGGTTTGAGCCTAGACACTTAACAGTGTAAAACCAATGACATAATCTAGAATTGCTTATTACAAAGAAATTTCTAAAGTTCGGAAAGGCTAAAAAATTTTGGCGACTAAAATCTTGACCTCTTGACTATGGACAGCCGTTATCACCAAAAATCTAATTATGTCAAATAGCACAGACAAAACAGAACGCAAGTGGTCTAGTGGCAGAACAAGAATCGGTTTGTTGAATGATCGAACTTGATAACGAAGGGTCGTCTGCCCTGTTGCGTAATGGTTGGAGTAAAGTAAGAATTCACGCAAACATTTCTAGCCGCAAATGGTTCAAAGTAAAGTCGAATGATTTAATCGAGAGACAAATGGTTTAAGGCATACGCAAATAGTTCAATGTAATGTCGAATGATTTAAGACTGAAGTAGAGGTACGACGAAACAATAGTGCTGCGTGAAATTGAATGGTTTCGCATGCCGTACAATTGTTGGCGCCGAAACCACGAATACACGTCTATGTGACGTAATGGTCTTTCTTTTTTTTTAATTTAAAGCAACGCACCATTCCCGTGAAGAAAAAAAACAGAATAAGAATTTGTAAATGCATAAGACAGGGCTGAAGCAACTCTTTAGAAACTAGCGGGGGTGGGGGGATTATAGGTCGCTCATTGTATTTGGAAAGCAGAGGGTTTGGGGTCCGCAGGACCCATTGGACTAGTCTCTGCATCTTAAAACCAGAAAATGTTTCACCTAGCTGCAGACACATCATCGTTTCAATGCTCTGAATTTTTATTTTCAACTTTTATTCGTGCATGTTTTGACTTTTTGGAGAAAAGTACTGGGGGGAGGGGGGCAAGGGCCCCCGGCACCTTCTTATGCTACGGCCCTGCAAGCATATAGAGAAAATAAAAGGTTGAGGTCAGATAAAGGTGTATCTGTTGTTGGTCTAGACATCCTTTGTTTCAAAATCTTGATTCGTTTTTTGGGGGTCATTTTTCTGTCTTGACTCAAATATATCACATGGATGATAAGCCACTTTATTTTAAATGGCGCATACTCTACATAGCTAGCTACATAGCTACATGGATTAGTTAAAAAAAAAAATAAAACTTTACCAGCTAATTCACAGGTATGCCACTGTAAATGAAACATCATAGAAATACTAGAATATGATTAAAACAATATAAAAGCTATTTACAATTAAAATTGAGTTGTCACATATACAATGCTATTAAAAATTATTTACAAAATTGATTAGAAAGGCGATTCGTCGATACTAAAATAATGCCTCGTTTTCTAACAGTCACTTTTTGAAAGTTTTGAAATAGGACGACGCTCTTACGACATCAGGCAAGTTGTTCCAGATCTTGGGCGCCTGATACCGCCAGGATTAAGTCCAAAGCGTGTTGCGTTGACCTTGGGCATGTTTAAATTGTCCTTTCTTCTCAAGGCATATGTTGTTTCTCGTAATGACATTAACTCATTCGAGCTCTCCGGGCCGGGTTCGTATTAATATTTACGAGGTTAAAAACCGAACAGAGAATTTTACTCAATCTCTGCTCCATCGAAAGAAAACCGATGAGTCTTCTTTGCCTCTCTGCGTTATCTCGTAATAGACGTTATATAACAGACTACCTTGTACTCATCCTGCTTCACAGCAAAAAAGCAAAATGCATAAAGCTAAGGTCATAAAGTTGAAAAAACCACGAAAACGTAATATGGGGATTAGTACTGCAATAGAATTTTGCTGTGCAGATGGATGTATTTTTTAATTTATTTCAACTTTTGACAAAACAAAAACGCCTCAATTGTTGTGATTATGTATAGCTACTTCACAATCGTTTCAAGTCGCGTTTTTGATTAAAATAAGAAATAGACTACAACAGACTCTGCATGACTTGATCAGGTGATCAATTTTCGATAAACACGAAAACAGTTCACTTTTGAAAACTTTTGTTAGCACAAGCTGAAAGGGCATATTAAATTTAAGTAACCTGAGAATTTTCAGCCGTATATCTCAAAAGTAGCCATTGCAACGGCCGCCGAAAGTTGGAAGCATTTGTAATTTCTTACTTTCTTACTTTCTTACTTTTCTTACTTTTCTTACTTTAATTTCGAAATTTTTAAAACACACATGAAATATTTCCCTAAGCACTACTTAAAAAATTTAGAATTTACAAGGATTTGTACGGAAAACCATGCGGCTGGGTGGCAAAAGTTGTTTTTCTCATTCAAATAATTCTAACTTTCGGCGGCCATTGTAATCGCTACTTTTGAGATATACGGCTGAAAATTCTCTGGTTACGTAATTTTAATGTGCTCTCTCAGCTTGTGCTAATAAGATTTTTCAAAAGTGAATTGTTTTCGTGTTTACCGAAAGTTGATCACATGATCAAGTCATGCAAAGAGCCGACTGTCTGCCCTCGTGGATAAATGGCAGAAAGGGGAGGAGACTGCTTACATTTCAGACTGGAACAAATGTTTTCACAAATAAACCAAAGCAGAACAGAGCTTATGTTCTAACAACATAATCATTATCAGGATAATTTATGTTCTCACCATCCTGAGAAACCTTTGAATTCCGCCTTTCTGTGTCATTGTCTGAAAACCAGGCGTTTAAATCAATAATTATCACTATCCCGAATTCCTTTTGCGGCTCTACATAGTCATATAATTTTACTGAAGCATACAAGATGATACAAGGTCAGCAAGTTTAATCCCCTTTTTTTTGTGGTTGATTATATTTATGCTGCATAGGTATTTAGATATGGTATGATAGACATATTGTTCTGAGCATATATAATGTTAGCTTTGTCTCAAAGGCTCTCTGGTTCGTGATTGGTTGAAGGAAATTTTGGGTGTGACATTCAGTTTTATAGCAGCATTCTCAAAGCTGAGGTCCCATTCACCCTGGTGATTTGGAAGAGAGCAGATCGAAAACAACACTAACAAGAGTTGTAAGGTTTATCCCAGTCTTACTTCAAGTCTACCATTATGGTAAGTTCTGGACGGGAAAAGGTTTTACAATGTATTTTATTAATTCTAATTGTTTATTTTACTCAACACTCAACTTTACTTCAAGTTCTTGACGTTTAATTGATCTAGTTTATCCAAAATTATTTTCATTCCGCAGACTACACCAAGCGTAAAAAAAGAAATGAAGATAAAGCTTCATATGGACGGTGAAGTTAACGGGCATAAGTTCACGATTGAAGGAAACGGACAGGGAATGCCCTACGAGTAAGTAATTCTTTTAAAAAAAATGTTACATCATTCTAAGCAGGCTTCTGACCTCTTTGCTTCAAACTGGTTTGTTCAGAAGAGATTTCAGTATACATTTTACGTTTTGCTTGTGTGTAAGAGATTAACCATCAACAATTTGTCTGACCTGATCCTATGACTTTCAACCATAGCACTGCAGAACAAAATATGCCGTTTTTGTTTTCTAGCCTATGATAGTTATGGCAAAGAACTAAAAACCTTAAGGAAAGTCTCTTCCTGACCTGGCTAAGAAATCGGTAACTAAAACTTACCTATCCTTGCCATATTTCTTTTAAAAGAATTTACGACTACAAGTTTTGTTTCTCTTCAGTTAAAAATGCTAGATCGCAAGCTCAGTTTTGTATGTTTTTTTTTCTTTTTTTTTTTTTTAACACAAGGAGAATTTACTTGAAACAGACCCTTTATTGTCCCTCTATCTAACGTTTTATGAGATTGAACGGCACACCCTCTGTGGTGTGATTAGAGACAGACATATTAGTCTGATTAGACTATGAACACCCCTCCCTTTTTACATTATCATGTGATCTCAGCCATGTTGCTAAAGGTGCATTTTCTCAAGCAAGTGGTAGGACTGACTCAATGTAAATATCTGAGTTATAAAAACAAGAAAGTCATTAACTCAGACTATACAATATTTTAGGATATAAAAGAAAGCTACGATTAAATTAACTAAGAAAACAGCTTGCTTTTAGCGGTTCTGAAATCTTGAGTCATGGCCTTTTAAAAGCGAAATAAGACTTTTACTTGAAATTGAACCGTTGCCTAATTGCGGTCGTATATGCATGCGTTGCATATGAATTCGTCGTTTTCTTACCCAGCTTTGATTTCCCGTTCATGTTTTTTTTTAGGGGAACACACACTGTAAATCGTACCGTCAAAGGGCGGACCTGTGTACGTTTTCTTACTCTGCCTTGATTTCCCGTTCATGTTTTTTCTTTTAGGAAAACACTGTATAAATCTTACAGTTGCCAAGGGCGGCTTTCTTTACGTTTTCTTACTTAACTTTGATTTCCTTTTCATGTTTCTTGTAGGGGAACACAAACTGTAAATCGTACCGTCAAAGGGCGGACCTGTGTACGTTTTCTTACTCTGCCTTGTTTTCCCGTTCTTGTTTTTTTTTTTTTTTTTTTAAGGGAAACACTGTATAAATCTTACAGTTGCCAAGAGCGGTCTTCTTTACGTTTTCTTACGCAACGTTGATTTCCTGTTTATGTTTTTTTAGGGGAACACAAACTATTAATCTTACAGTTACAAGTGGCGGACCTCTTCCTTTCGCTTACGATATTCTGACAACCGCGTTCCAGTACGGCAACAGGGTATTTACCAAATACCCAAACGACATACCAGACTATTTTAAGCAGTCGTTTCCTGAGGGGTATTCTTGGGAAAGACACTTCGAATATGAAGACGGGGGCAAATGTGACGTTAAAAGCGTCATCAGGTTAGTAAAATCTAAAACCTGCAGTGCTCAGTGCTTAAGTCGTTTAAGTCGTTTTCATCTTTGATATATAATCGCTTTCATGCGCGCTTTCCTGCTATTGCTATTACTGGATAGTGTCTTTCTTTTTAAACTCTGTTTTAAACTAGAACTGCGTAAGCCTCTTTTTCAAAATAGTTTTCGTAAAAAAGAAACGAAGAAGAGAAAAACCCGAAATTTTTATCTTTCATTTATGTAGTACATAAGTTGCTAACTAACAATGTTTTTGGTCGCATTGTCGCGTACACTTAGTAAATCTCGCCCCTCTTTCGTCAGCTTGGACAAAGAGGACAAGGGCTGTTTTGTTTATAAGATTCAGTTCACTGGGAAAGACTTTCCAAAAGATGGTCCAGTTATGCAGAAGAAAGTTTCGAGATGGGAGCCATCCACTGAGACAATGTACATGAGTGGTGAAGAACTGAAGGGTTATGTTGCCCACGCCATGTTGCTTAAAGGTGGTAGCCATTACCAATGTAACTTCAATAGCACTTACAAGTAAGTGTTTACGTTTTTAAGTGTTTTGGTAATCTAACGTAAGCAATAAAAAACGTTTTTGCTGCTTGCATAGCCTGGTATACCTCTTGTTTTGCATAAAAAAAAACAAAAAAAACAAAAAACATAACAAAACAAAACAAAAAAGATGTTATCAAAATACGAATTTTGCTTGTTTAAAATGTTCAGCGGCACCCAAAGACTGATTGTTTCCTTATACGTCAGAAGTGTCTAAAATGCTTTTCTTGAGGCTTTAGAAGCCTGTTTGGTTAATTTGGAGCTGCCGTACAACTATTTATCTAGTGTTCAGATGTCTTAGGGGAACGTTTGGTTCATTTCGAAAGTTTTTCTTGGTGGCTTTTTCATCTCACCCCGAACAGCTAGCTACACTGTATGGCCATGATGGGTCCGGCCGAAATTTCGAGGATATGGAGTAGCCTAATAGTAGATAATTCTAGGTGACGTTTTGTCTTCATACAGAAAATTTTAAGGAGGCCTTTTTAGACAGTAATCGCAATATCTTGGTAATAAAAGATGAAATTCTTAGGTGAGTTGGTAATCAAACATTTTTCAATATTTTAGATGAATGACACGATTATCCCGAAATTTGTAGCCGTAATATTCGAGCTTTAGAAATTTCTACGGAATATTTTCTCCTTGAAGTAGATATCTTGCAGAAAAAGGCAGTTCTTTGTAATTGGGCGCCCTTCTAAAGACGCCACCATAAGCAGAAAAAAGTTGATGCAGCATGTTTGAAAAGATCGTCCTTAAGCAGTTGAGGAAAGTGATAAATAAGACAGTTAAATCTCTCCAATTACAGTGGAACCTTGAAATATTGAAGGGCCAAGGGACTGGCAAAACATGTTCGCTATAACGAGGTTTTGTTACTCGGTCGAGGTCCTTTTTGACGTATTTCATTCACTATTACTGGGATAAAGAAAATCTTTCGTTATACCGAGGACTTCATTATATTGGGATTCGTTAAATGGAGGTTCCACTGTAGCACGTGCTTGAGGGATAATCGCGCGAGTAGCAAAATCTTGACATTTTATTTCAACTGTGATTATATTCCCTCAATGCCAAGAAGCCTGCAGCCAATCAGAGCGCGCATTTCATCTTAGGGCGCTTACCATTTTTCAGAACTGGCTAGCCAGAGCAATGCATTCGTCAGAAGAATTACACTATATATTAATCAGGGCTATCCAGCCAGATAAGTTTATTCCTAAATGACATGCTCGGATGTGATGGGCTTTAGTAAAAACTGATTTCGAGGAAAGACTAAATAATATTTCATTTCCAAATTATTTTGGTCCTGACTTTTGCAAAGCGCCCTTATTAAGTTATTCTGTAATAAGGTTTAATTATAAGCAACAAAATTCTATCAAGACATCGGAAGCTGTTAACTTGGTAATTGTAATATTCGGCTAAGATACGTGCTCGCGCAACCTGATGAAGTACTGTTTTGTGCTGATCTCAGCTCTTTTCTTTTTTGCAGAGCTAAGAACCCTACAAGTATGCAGTTGCCGCCATTTCACTTTATAGACCACCGCATTGAGATTTTGGAGCAAAAAGATAATTTCAACGAGGTGAAACTGTATGAGAAGGCTTCGGCTCAGTATTCTCCGATTCCAGCTGTGGTCACCAAATAAAGAACAGGCTTAAAGAGCGAAAAGCCAAGACAACATCAAGGAGGAAAAAAGCCTCTCTGTGTTTAAGGCATGTGCTGGGAATTAGTTTTCGTTACTTTGGATTCAAGAATTCGTTTCTGGAGTTGTTAGAATTCGAATGTAGCTGTAGAGTTCAAGTATAACAAAATAAGTTTTTCTCTTTTTTATTTTTGCATGATTTCATTATAGAGACAGAGTTGTTAAATTCATTTGTAAACAAATACGATAAGAATACTGTAGGTGGGAATTAAACTTGTTGCAGAATTCGGGCGTTATGGACTGTTCATTTGTTTTGTTTGTTTGCTTGTTTGTTTTTTACTGCTGGCTTGGAGAGTGTTGACTTTTTCTAGTAAATGCTTTTAACAAAAAAAATTATCAGTTAATTTCCTTCCTTGGTTTTGGGAATGCATGGTGGATGCTTCAAAGACTCTTCAAAATCAGACAATCACTCAATTTGAGACAGACAGCCAGTCACCTCCCCCATCCGATCCTTGAGTTAATTTATTTCTTAATTTGAATTAAAACCTTTAAATTGCTTCAAGTTTCTATTATTATTATTATTATTATTATTATTATTATTATTATTATTATTATTATTTAGCAGCAACTTGTCATGGAGTTAGTTGTAAAATTGCTTTATGCGAGTTTCCTTCGTGTCTTGTTTCGATGCTCCTGGACTCTATTTGAGACATAAGCCGCTTTTTCTACCCCTGAAAGGTCGCCGTTAGAGCGGGCTTCAACCGATGGAAACTTTAAACTTTTTCAGATCAATAATCGAGTTTCTAAATTACCTGTTAATTGCAGCGGAGAGATATTTAACTTCAACCGACTCCTACCGTTAGCCATGAAAGCCAAAATATACCGTTAACCGCAATTGTCTCCACCGCATTTAGAAAAGAGTGGTTACTGAAAGGGAAGGCTTGATGTGATCTCATTTTTTTGCCTATTCCTACAAGGGTATCCCTCTCTCTGAGTAAAACGTGTCACTAAAAAGTTCCAAATATTTATTAATATTTAGACAATGACTTTCATTCTCACCAACTAGCATTTTTATCCATCAAGGAAGGGTAACCAGACTTCAAGATATAAAAATGGCTACCAAAATTAACGTAACTGAAGATGTAATTTGACCTGTCCTACTAGAGTTGCTAGTGTAAATGGATTTGCATTTTCTTCGCTAACATCTTCATTTTCCGTAGATCAATCGCCGGTAAAGAGAAACGGTCTGAATTAGGATATATCGAAGCGCTAATTCTCCCCCTGCCCGTAACATGATAGCCGTAAGACTACTGTGAACCTCGCTAATGCTGAAACCTCATTAGCCTGCGTGGCCGGCGTTGAAAGGAGAAGGGGAGGGGGGAATTTGGGCGAGCGAGGTAGAATCGAAAGGAACGCGTTCCCCTCCTCCCTCCTCCCTCGCGCGTGGTCTCGCGTCCTCTTTCCCTTCCCCTTCCCTTTCGAACGCCTGCCACGCAGGCTAAAACCTCATTATCACCTTTGTGTTGTAATAAACCGGTTCCTTTTAATTTGAGGCTAAAATATTGTCGATGTTCCCAGCGCCACAGACTTTCTACAGTACACCGGATAGGATGATTTGTAGATGGCAATTTCGGCAAACTATTTTGGTATCAAACGAGTTATGCAGCAGAGAACACAGGGTTTTGATTACTTAATGTAAAGATGCGCGATTTTTTTCTATAGCTACTTACTAAGCCATCCATTTGATATCTTTCTGTAAATTCCAAAATGGCCGTATTTATACTAGAAGACGTCTTAGACGTCCAGACGCATTAAACGTCTGACTGTTAAGTGCGTCCTGTTTTTACACTAGACGTCTTAAACGTCTTAGACGACTAATTCATTTGTTACGTGTTGCGATCGGACGCACTTAACTTCAGACGTTTTATTCGTCTAACGTTTAATGCGTCTGCCTTATTTCCCGTATTTATACTGGACGTCTTAGACGTCTTAAACGTCCTCTAGTACAAATACGGTCAATAGCCGAAAAGGTTTCGCTGCGCACTGAAACAGCTTCTTCAAGACCCCTTTGGAAAAACCGCTTTTCAAGACACGGAGTTAAAGAAAAGATCCAAAGAGAATGTTGCGTGCAAGGACGAACGCGAGGTTGAAAAAGACAAGGCGAGAAACTACCCTGCAGCTTGCTCATCCAAGAGCTACACAGACGAAATTGAGAACACAGGTAAAGGGAGAGGACGGCGCTCGCGTAATCAGACCGTGACCTTTCCATCACAGGACACACAATCTCAGATCATCTAACGGTTAGCATGGGTTGACAACCATCCCACAGCCCCTGCAGGGATAAGCTCCGGAGACGAAAGTCTGAAGCCAAGAGAAGATTATATACACGACATGAAATAACCGTTGAGGTACACCTAGAACCCAGCGACCGATCATCAAAACAGGAAAATTGGAGAAAATACAACAACACCAAACACTCACCGTGATAAACGTTCCAAGAAAAAAGTAGTTTTTTATGGTTCACTCAGATTCCGTGAGCAATCCATTAAACCAGAAAATGGTCAAAATTCCAGTGGGTAGTTTAGATCATAATGAAGACGCCATTGGAGATGTTTAAAACACATCCTATGCAGGGGTGGATCCAAGGGGGGTGGGGGGGGGGGGGGGGGGCGATGGATTGGGTGGCTAGCCACCCCTCTTTAAAACAGCTCAAAAAAATATATACCGAAATATAATACGTGTCAATATACGAAAATACGTGGGAAAAAAAGAAATCGAGAAAACTATCGGTGACAATATCTCTCGTTAACGTAATCTGGTCAGGAAAATAGGGCTTTCAGACTCTTATTCCTCAAGTAATCCTCTTCACCTCCAAGTCTGAGTAAGCTACAGTAGAACTCAGCTCGGAGTAGTCAATCGATAAAAATCGGTATCGATGAAAGCCGATTGCAATCAAGTGATTATTATCGACTTATAACGGAAAACGGAGAAAATCGATAAACTAAATTGCTCTGTCAAATCGATATCGATTTTTCTTGATTTTAGGGAATTATAATGGAAGTCCGACACTGTTGTTTTTTCGCATAAGTTAGATACCGGTAGTACAGCTGAGAAACACATCCAAGAGCAACAACTGACCAACAAGCATGAAAATAAGAAATGTGGAAACTATTACAGACACAAGATTCTCTCTAGAACCCTTTTGTACATAATAACAAAAACGGTTCGGTTTAAACACATTCGCAGTTCTCGCAGGCAAAAATCGCGAGAAATACAACCTTACATAAAAGATTTCCCAGCCTGAAATTCAGACATCCCCTTGAGTCGAAGGGATATCTGAAATTCAGGCTAAAAGATTTCCCTAGATAGATTTGCAACTTTTTCCATTATCAATCGATAAAAATCACTTGACCGCTGACGATTTTTATCGATTTCGATTTTACCTAATGTATTAGCTACTCCGGGAAGTAATTACACGCGGAGCTGATGTTATTTGGAAAGGGTGGCAGATCTAAATCGTGAAAAACTAGGCGCCTACAAACTTGGCAAATATCGGTAGTCAGAAGAAGATTTTTAACCCGGTTTTAAACAAAAGATAAGATTTTTTAAACTTTTTTTTAAAGTCATAATAAACTGTTTGATCCTTCGACTCTCAATTGCAACTCAATTGTCAACAAATTCACTGTTTGCATGAAATGGTGTACTGTCGCAATTTGTAATAATCATCGCACTTTGTAATACCTGTCGCAATTTGTAATAAATCCATCGCACTTTGTAATACCTGTCGCAATTTGTAATAAACCATGTCGCACTTTGTAATAAAAAAGCTGTCGCAATTTGTAACAACTGTCCATCGCACTTTGTAATAAACTAAGCTGTCACAATTTGTAATAATTCCATCGCACTTTGTAATAACTTTTTGAGAGTAATTAACTTACTTTGTCAACATTAATATAACGCCAAAATATGCATGGTACTTCATAAACAAAGATGAAGATGACGTCTGCTAGCACGTAACATCTCCGCTCATTCAAACATTTAACTTTATTCACAGTCCTAAACATTTTTTTAGATTAATGTTGATTAGTTATCTGACTTACGAAATGCTGTATTCTTGAACCTTGCTATTGTACTAGGTGGCTTGCATTCAATGGTTACCCGGCGGGTGTACTTCCTTATATGGCCAATACGGGGATGTGCCTCTGGACAGAGCATTGCCAGAGTAGAGGATCTAGACAGAGCTAGACACACTAGACACAAACAAGCCATTATTAAAAAGCATTTAATTTCTGCTAATCGTAATATCCATCCTACATCATTCGAATAAGGACACCAGGAGAGTTCAAGCTTTCCTTGTTAGATCTTATAACAGGTTGACACATCACGTAGTACACCGTTCTTGTCTAACGAGCAATCTTAAAGAAGTAATAGTGGCTTCCATATTTTGGCCAACTAAATCAAACGAGGCCTGGAAAGATTCAAAATGTTTACTGCAAATAAAACAAAACGTCACTAGTGACAAACCTTCGAACCACAACAGAAACCTAAACACAAAATCCAATTAGTCGCTGGCCAATACCTTCGTATGTACCTGTTTTTATAACACTCACTTGGGGTCTTACACTGAGCCGGCTGGGCATTTGGTCCATTATTCTCACTTGATTTGGTCCCATATAGGAACAAAAGGAGTACTCATTCCATCTTAAAACAATTGTTTTCTGTAAGGAGTCCTCTAAAGCAAATACCATGGGGATGGTAAAAAATTCTCCTTCCCTGCGTATATACAACTCGTAAGACCTTGCAATTCTTCCGAGCGTGTCTGGATTACTGTTTTTCTACAAAATGGAAAGAATGGAATAAACCACCCATTACTACTTGAGTTACCCTATCTAAGGATCAAACCAAAGACACAAGGCCAACAACGTAAAAAATGATACTCTATTAAAGGCTCGAGATCCTTAAAAACCTTACCCTATCAGGCGGTACTTACCTATCTAGCCCATCCATATATGGGATTATCCCCCCCCCCCCCCCCCCCCCCCGCCGAAGACTTCACGTGTCACGTGGCAAGCAAACATGGATTTGGACGACGAATGCCAAATTATTCATGAATTTTCTGTTGTTAAATGTTGCCTTTCTTATTTAAATATTTTTGAATTTAAACGTGATTTATATCTTTTTGGTGATATGTCACAGGAAGTTTCATGTCTTTCATAAAAGCGTTTCTAGTTAGTCACGTGATTAATCAAGGCAGAAAAATTTATAGCGGAAGACATGCATGTTTGACCAAAGAAACGAACATGTTAGATGCTAGCAGACGTCATCATCTTTGTTTATGAAGTACCATGCATATTTTGGCATTATGACAAAGATCTGTTTAAGGGAAAGTGAAGTTTGGCAAAAAGTTGTTTCAAAAAAGTTATTGTCACACTTGTCACATAAGGGTTGCCGCCTTCTCTCCTCTCCCGTCCAGTTGCGTAAGTTTACTAAATACTGGAAAACACAAAACTTTTGGTCATGTAGTAAAAGCGACCTTGCAATTTCTTAATTTTTCAAAACTAGAGCTCCGATCATGAATATTCCCAGACACTGAATATTTCGAAAAGAAAACTTCAAACCGCATTTACAGTATGGAACAAACGTTTACTGTATGTTTCACAAGTGTTTGTCCGAATTTTGCCGGAGTACCTGAGACGATGTGCCGATCTAGTTTATGAATTATTAGATATGCGACAAAATACCAATTAAATTGACCGTTAGAAGAGTATAGTACTAGTGACTAATCAGTTTAAATATATAAATAATCTGAGATAAATAAGCAAGGTAATAATTGATTTTAGAACTTTTCTTAATATGGTTATCGCTAATGTCTTCTATTTTGCGCAGTATCTTTTTTGTATCTTTCTGCATGAAACAGGTCACTTTATATCAATAGTGAAAAATGAACTATACAGTCCTGCGGATAAATTGGTCAAAGTTATACTAAGATTTGTATGCTTTTGTTACCAACACATGAGCGGAAATTTCCTTTTATGCTTTATCAATAGTGTTGATTATAAAGAAAACAAAACCAGTTCTCCCTGTGAACGTTTGAAGTTGCAAAAAAGGAAACCTAGGTTGACTGATTTATTTGGCTGCTCTTTCATTCATGGCCTAAATTCCACCATCCATACCCGCTGTCCACTAAATGGTTAAGATACTCTTCCCCAACTGATATATATATATTTATATATATATATATATATATTTTACGTTCTAAATGTTTACTTTTTTTTATTTGGAAGTTATCTTCAGATTTCCGGCATCATAGTAAATAGAAAAGACGTCAGCTGTCGATGGAACGTTGAATAAAAAATATTTCTTAAGTTAACCGAAAATCGATCAAATGGTGATTTTTTGGGGGGGTCCTGAAATGTACCAGTAAATATTGAAATTAAAAATATTTTTTCATTGTTCGCTTTCACGTTCCGTGAATTTGCGATTTCACAAAGTTACTCGGCTCAGTAGCCTGCGTTGTAGCCGGCCCACGCACCCGTCTAAACCCTTTGTATGCAGAAGGTTTAGAGCGTCTGCGACGCAGGCAACCGGCTCAGCTATAACTAAAAAAATGTGTCATTTTAGGGGAAAAAAAGTAGCTTTATTCCATATTATAATACTTTTCTGATATTAGTGAAATACAGAAATCCGTGTTACTTAGGGAAAGATTATGGGTAGTTGTTTACTAGTGCTCCTTTGAGGAGGTGACTCATTATAAAATACGATCCTTCCAAGATTCTAGGAGGCGGTGTATAAAGGTAAAGCACCATCCAAGAATGGTCGAAGGAAAAATAACTCATTACAGTTCTGAATGATTAATTATCACAAAGATTCCCCTCCCACATAACTCAAGAAACAGAATACAACATCATGAGCTACGCACATGTTTTTAAAATATAAATCATTATTTAAATGTGGTTAAGGATTTTAAGTAAAGTGGAAGTCATTTATAATAATAAATTCAAAATTGCGGATTCAAGATGGTGGATGATTTCAGTTCCTGTTTTAGTAATAAGTGACATCATCATGACATTATTGCCATTGCCAAAATTTATTTATATGTGTTGGCCAATTTCTTGATTATATCAGACAGTCAACTTACTAGTTAAGTATTTTTCGCTTTATGGCTTTATACTTTGAGGAAAATTTGAAAATATATGTTGAGAAATTGTATTTTATGAAAAAAGAAGCATTTCTCTCAAGCGTTTCTTTCGAATCTATCATCATACGAGCTGAGGTAAAAAAAAAAACAACTTCAAATCAAACTTATTTAGGGAACGATAGTGGGTTCATGATAGCTGGTCAGTTAGCTGGTAGGTTCATAACAGCTGGTCCAAGCTCTTTAGCTTCATCAGCTACTTCTGATTTCAGATCCTTTGACGGCTGAATGTACAATGTTCTTTACTTCCGTTGCTAGGCAATACAAAGAAAAATAAATGCCTTTCATTTTGCTCCTTTTATAAAATCTCGAAAATTTAGCACATCAATTTTTTGACGTTTGTTTGTTTGCTATTTTACTTCTAAACAACTTATCAGTTAAGTATTTAAATCATACAAAGAAGGGACATGAGCTAACATGAAAGCAGTATATTTATTTCATCAATTAACATTTGACTCCTCTGAAGTCGAAATCCCCAAGAAAATGTTCTTTTTTTCCCAGAAATAAATCTAGAATATACTCAAACTTGATAAGCTTACACTAAAAAAATAATTGAGCTAAGGAAAAACAAATCTACATTGTTTAATTCGCTTATTTGCCGTTAACAATGGATACAATATATCTGATACTAAAATATTTTCGTAGACCACACGTGCGCTACTGGGAAGAAAATCATTAGAAAATTTGAAAACAAATTGCCTTTATTCTAGCTTAAATATTTTAAAATCTACGAAAACTATAAAGCTATGTAGAAAAAAAGGGAAAAAGTGAATCGCAAGATATTTGTTATTTAATTACTGTACTCTATTTTCGGATCCCTGAATACCTGTTCAAATATATTTAAACAATCACTTAATTGTTCAACCCTAGGAAAAAAGTCAGCTGTACAAAAATCAAAAGTATTCAAAACGTGGCTCAAAAGAGAATTCAAAACTGAAACTCAGGTGTCAAAAATAAGACACTTAGTCCCCACGTTATGTAACAGTGAGAAGAACGTCTCAACTATACATGGAACCTCATTCGAAAAACATCAAAGTAAACTTCGGCGCTCTTTAGATACTGTCATAATTTGATAGTGGATGTGGGGCGGGACGCGCCGCAAAAATTCTGAAAATGCAAGATTACTCTTCCACCACAATATCTGTGCTTGTACTTCTGCCATTACTGGCTGTCTTCGCAGTTGCTGGAAATGTGCTCGTTCTTGGTATCATTGCTCGGTTTAAGAAATTTCGCACCTTTCCAAACATTCTAATCGCTAATCTGGCGTTCATGGATTTACTCCGCGGGCTCATTGAAGCACCCATGTACCTGCTTTGGGGTGTCCTTAATGTCGCATGGTTTACAGGAAAGACTTTTGCGATAATTTCGCTTTTTGTGACCCGCCTCTGTTTCCATCTTAACACCGTCTCCATGTTGGTGCTGCTCGTAAATGTGTCTATGGCAATAGCACTAGACCTAAAATATTTCACATGGAAGACGAATGAAAAAGCTATGGAAATAGTACTTATAGAGTGGGTGGTCTGCTTTGGCGGAACTATTTTGTTGTCGTGGTTTGATTCTGATATCGACCTTCAGGATGCTTCTGTTTTCAGTTACCGTCGGGCCTTTTTAATTAAATCAAAAATGGTCTTGATAGTGATTCTCGCAGTGTTTATTTTGACTACAATTGCTATCGGTGTCCTGGTAGTTTGCTTAATCCAAAGGAAGAAACGCCAGGTGAGATCAAAAGTTTATAATAAGTATTTTTTCTATTTTATTTTCCAGGCATCCTTATGCCACCCTGATAAGGGAATGTGCAATAATTATCAGAAGGGGGGTTCTAAAATCCAATGGGGATGGTGGGGGGGCTAAACTTAAATTATGGTGTAGGGTGGGGGAGTTTAGTGTGTGAGTTTAGTGTTTAATGTCAATTTTTTTTAACATAGAAGGAGGGTTTCAAGTTATATTGATGTTTGAGTGGTACATAATTTATTCAAACTTAACTTCTTTGTTATTGATTTGGCTTCTAAGAATATCACGAATATCAAGAACAGTACATGGCACACCTAGAACCCGTAATTAATAAAAACTTTGCAATGAGGCATAATCTGTAAACTGAATAGCCTTTGTTATTATTAAAGACTTCTTTACAAAAAAAAAAATCAAGAACAAACGTGTCACAACGTATATGTAGTTTGACACAAATCACAAACAAGCAAAACAACTATTACTAAACATGACAATGTGAACAAAAGCTGTGAACCAGGTCCTTGGCTTTCCCAATAAAGCATGATTTGCATGCAAGTATAGATCACGCAGAATTTGTCAGTTTGTGAAGTAAATATTGAGAGATTTTCTTCTTCAATATGATCTACTTGTGGGATCCTATAAATATCAGTTCCGGTACTCACTGATAACGGGGCTTCCCCCTTATGAACGGACGCGCGCAAGGGAGACACGCAAGAACCACCCCCCCCCCCCCCCCCCCCCCCCTCCAGGTTATTGCACAGGTTATTGTATTATTGCAAAGCCCCTATTAAACAGAGTGTTGGATTCGCTAGGATTTGAACAGTCTCGGAGTCGGTTATTCCCATGACCTATGATATGCTGGAAGCTTGTTTACAATCAAACCAGCAACGTTCATATCCAAGTCTTAGGTTTTTATAATTTCTCAGGAGAAGAATGTTTCAATAAAAGCCTCTTGGACCAGGGCAAATCGTTCTCGGCGTAATATATCGGTGTAAGATATCTAAGTAGCTCTTAAAGCAATGACATACAATAAAAGCATTTGAATATTACAGGTTCATTTGCAATAATAATTATATTTTCATTTCAGAAATACAATATCTTTTATCATGTTGAATTGAAGAGAAAATTTATCATTTTCTGATTCTTAGGGATGTAGAGTCAGGGATGGTCTTATTTCAACCATATGTAGAAAATATAGCGCATTAACCTGATTTGATGGCATTCTTTCATAGAGAAAGCGGTTAAATCTGCCCCGACTCCAAGGCCAGGCCAGACTTCAACTGGATATCCAGGCTTCCAAAACTGTCATTATTACTGTACTTGCATTCCTAGTGTGCTACATACCGCCCCTCTTAATTGCAATCCTGGGTCCTCCTAAAGCTGATCCCATCAAAGTGCATTTTCCTCGTCACATAGCTTTCCTTTGCACGCTCCTTTCCAGCGGGATCAATCCCGTCATCTTATGTTTTCGAACGAAAAGGTTTCGCCGCGCACTGAAACAGCTTCTTCAAGACCCTTTCGGAAAAACCGCTTTTCAAGACACGGAGCAAAACAAAAGATCCAAAGAGAATGTTACGTGCAAGAATGCATGCGAGGCTGAAAAAGACAAGGCGAGAAACGACCCTGCAGCTTGCTCATCCAACAGCTACATAGATGAAATTGTCAACACAGGTAAAGAGAGAGGACGACGCTTGCGTAATCAGATCATGCCCTTTCCATCACAGGATGCACATTCTCAGATCAGGCCATGGTTAGCATGGGTTGGCAACCATCTCACAGACCCTGCGGAGATAAGCTCCGGAGAAGAAAGTCCAACGCCAAGAGAAGATTATAGACAGCATGAAATAACTGTGGAAGTACACCCAGAACCCAGCGACCGATCATCAAAACAGGAAAATGGAGAAAATCCAGCAACACCAAACACGTCACCGTGATAAAAGTTCCAAGACAAATGAAGTCTTTTTTATGGTTCACTCAGATTCCATGAGCAATCAATTAAACCAGAAAATGATAAAAATTCCAGTGAGTAGTGCAGATTGCAATGATGAGACCATTCTGGAGATGCCTAAAACATATCCTTTGAGCCAAATATCAAGCTCCATAATTATGGACGGTCCTGCGGCCAATTAAGACGTAGACGTTAATTCAAGTCCCAAGGACGACCCATCAAACCAAAAAAAAATGTGCAAAGTCCAATTCCCGGCACAAATTATGCAAGATGGGTCAGGCCATGGCCAGATACTGAACTGAGATCAACCAGGCCAGTAAATCAGAAAATGACAGGAATTTATTATAACTAGATTTCTCGGAGGAAGTCTTTGTTGAGTGAGATTTATTAGCGAAGGGAGAAAGCCTTGAACAGGAATGTTGCGTTACCGACCAGTGCAGTGGGTCTAATACAACAGTGAATTGTGGAACTTAAACGGGTGCCGTACCCAAGCTAGGATCGTTTTTCTGCCTTTCCATTGCAAAAAACTCCTAAAATATGTGATATTGCGGTTATAAAATTCTCTATTTCCTGACAGCTACGGAAAAAAGCTGAAAAACAAAAAGCTTCTGGTCCTTTTGCTCTGTAAAAAAAGCGAACTTCCAATTTCCTAAATTAAATACTAGTGCTCTGAGCCTCTGATCATGGATATTCCCAGACATTGCATATTTCGAAGAGAAAACTTCAGACGAGATTTATGTTCGACAAGTATTCGTCCGAAATTTTGCCAGAGTGTTTAATGTTCCCGTCTAGTTTATGTATGATTAGAGATGTGGCGAAATAACGGTTAAATTGTCAGTTAGAAGAGTATAGTACTACTGACTAATCAGTTAAAATATGTAAATAATCCGATGTGAATAAAATTATAACTGACTTTAGAACATTTCTTTGGTTACCACCAATTTATTCTAGATATTCTATTTTGCGTTGCGTAGTTCAAACCAGTCTTCCATTTTGTGTCTTCCTGCGAATGAAATCACATGCATTATAAAAATAATAAATTGAGATGAGAGTGGCCAGAAAAATGAATAATTACACAGAATTGCGAGTAAATTGGTCAGAGTAAGCCTAAAATTTTCAAGCCTAAAAGCGAAAATTTCCTTGTATGTTTTGTCAATAGTGTTAATTATTGAGTGTTCTCTCTGTGATCGTTTTGACGCGAAAAGAAAGAAATCTAAATTGACTGGTTTATTTGGCTACTCTCTTATTTTGTCCACGAATTAAATTCGACCATTCACACCTGCGGGCCACTAACTGGTTCAGGGACCGCGCAGGGGGGTGGAGCTGGAGGACCCCCCCCCCCCCCCATTACTTTTTCAGATGTTTTTTACTTTGGTTACCCCGATCTGTCACTTACCACAAAAAGAAGGTGTAGTAATCTGACAATCCTGAACACCACAAACAGAGAACAGACAAACTTTGTCTTGAGCTGTTGCCAATGAGTTTGTCGCTCTTAATGATAATCGGAAAGGCAACTTTGGCACCTTCCGAATCCGACTTAAAAATGTCCGGGTGACACTCAACCGTTTTGTGTGTGGGCCAAAGTCTATTCATTTAAATTTTGGTCTAACGTGCGGGCTAGGTTGTAACTTGTTGTTATAAGTGTCGATGAAACAGTTACAAATTTATATTACTATTAGCAGTTTTAGATGGATTTATAGCCATTTCAGAAGACTTAAATTTGAAATTTTCCCGGGGAAGCATACCCCACTACCCCCTTAGTTCGCTCACGCTTACGCGTTCGCATTAGCACCCCCGCATGAAAATCCGCTCCGCGGGCCCTGTGGTTAAAGATAGTTTTCCCCAACAGACCGATATATATTTTACGTTTGGATTTTTACTTTTTTATTTCCCTCGTATTAGAATTTTTCGCAACTATCAATGCTCGTAATACAAAGGAAATTCGTAGTTATTTTGTTACAATGTTCTCGTAGATTTCGGCATAGTAACAGAAGTAGAAAAAAACGCCAGCTCGCGATGCAACCTCATTTAAAATATTTTTTAACTTTACCAAAATTCGATCAAATGGTGATTTTTTTTGGACCTGAAATATACCAGTAAATATTAAAATTAAAAAGATTTTTTCTTTGTTTGCCTTCGCGTTCCGGCTTGTGCAATTTTACAAGTTTTTATGTCTCAGCTGTAACTTGAAAAAATGTTTTAAAATGTGTCATTTTGGAAGAATGCCATACTTTCCTGAGATTGATAAAACACAGAAATCTGGTTTACTTGGGGAAAGACTGTGGGTTTACAGTTTACTTGTGCAATTCCTTAGAGAAGGAGACTCATTATGAGTTACGTTTTCGGGGGGTGGGAGCAATTTACACTGGTAAGCCCCTTCCCAGACCAGTCGAAGGAAAAATCATGACAGATCTGAATGATTGAATATCACAAAGATTCCCCCGCCACATCGAGAAACCGAAAATTGTATCGTGAGCGACGTACATTTTCAATCAAAATTTCAGTGTTTCGCCGGATTATAAACGCCGACAGCCGAGAAAGTGGATACGTATTTTCCCTTTCCTTTTTAAAATGTTTTCACTAAACCCTATCCGGGCTGGGGGACCTTGCTAAAACGTGGAATAACTTCAAAACCGTCCACGCTATGACCGCCAAACTTAGCGTTTTTTCCTAAAATTTATCTGGGAACATCTGGGAAGATTTTTTAAAAGGACTTTAAAAAGTCCTCGTGACGTGTATATTAGCATTGACGTTACCATGGAAACCGAGTTTGTTTGCCATTTGCATTTTTTTTTTCAATAAAAAGGTTTTTATTTCTACTTTTACCTAACGAATTATTATACTACACTTAATTTAGGATTAATTTATCAAATTTATTACAACTGCTCCACTGTAATCCAGGCTTATTTGCGATTAGTTTGAGAACAAACAAAAAAAAAACATGAATCTGTATATGACTAAATGGCAGATGCGGGGTTTAATTTTCATAAGTGTTCCTTTCCCTTTCACAACTTGCAGATTTTTTTTTTTTTTTTTTTGCTTATTATTAAGCATAGTTTTATACACAGATTAAATTTGCCATTAAAATTACCTGATTTATACGGATTTTAAGTAAACTAAAATATATTTAATAGATTCAAAATGGCGGATTCAAGGCAGCGGATGGTTTCATTTCCTTTTTTGTAATAAGTTACATCATCATGACATCACTGTTATTGTCAAAGATTACTTATGTGTTAACCAACTTCTTGATTACACCAGACACCTTCTATTTCAGTATTGTTTGCTTGATGGCTTTATATTTTAAGGGAAATTTGGATTCTGCAAATAAATTCAACAATATGACTTCGTAATTATATCAAATTGCCATTATGTGTCACTCAAATTATACCTAGATGTTACAATGATAAGTACATTATTCTGTGTAATTTTGGTGGCCGTATCATGAGGGTCAGCACATTTTGTTTAGTTTTGCCAATCATTACCTTTATTCGCAGATAGTGACTGTTTCGTGACACACAAACATGTCTTAAGGATATTATTTTTAAAGTTGTAGACAACAGAGATAAACTTTTAGGAAGATAGCCTTTTTAAAAAATTCGTATAGGCAATCCCTTTTTCATCTTTTTCAGTTTGTTCATTTGTGTCCTTACCTTTAATGTTTTGAGTCGTTCGTTTAATTTATCTTATGCACAGTTAATCAGACAGCACTTCAATGGGTCGGAATTCCAGGATTAATTTCGTGACACAGCTCCCTTAAGTGTTTATTTTGAGAACAGTTTGCCACGGTACTGAAAGATGACAAACTTCGTCAAGCAGAATTGTTCCCCAGAATTCCCTGTTCAAATTAAAGATGATTACAAGAATGGCAGTCAGGTGTTCATTACGCGAGCTAGTCTTAAATATGTAACAACAATAAAAATGTTGTGACTAACACGGACAATGTTATTCAAGAAACTTGTGACTTATTTAACGACTGAACTGAGGGCAACTGATACTAGGGCAACCATAATACTCTCAGACTTACATGCAAACTTATACCCACACCGTGACACAAGGTAAAGAGAGTGATTGTAGCCCCCCTTCCCCCTAGCTTTTTCGTTACGTTACGATATAATCGGCTCCGAGATAATCGGGTCCGCTGAATTGAGAAAGCGCAAACACGAAAATAAAACGGGAGGAAACTTTTTGAGGGCCGTAGGTTAGAAAACTGTAATAGGTTATTGCGCTTCCCTCTTTGAATAAAGTTATTGTATTGTGTTGTATATTTTGAAAAGTCTGTCTACCCTTAATAGATAGGCTGTTATGTCATCTACAAAATGAATAGTTATTACATATGTTAATATTTCAGGATAGATTTGCAAATGGCGCTGTTTGGGGCCAACAACTTCCTCCAACATGGCGGATTTTTTTTAATCAGCTTTTTCACTAGCTTTTTCCACTATATTTTTCGTTTTCCCCCGAAAGTCTTACTGAGAAATAAACATACACCTTTCAACAGCTTAACGTGTAAAAGATGCTTTAATACATCTTTACGGCTACTTTACAACTACTTCTGGCTTAGAACAAGACTCTAAAAGCTTACAACATCGCATTTTTAAAAATACGTTTAAAATTTTACACCACACCTCAGTTGTCATTCAATATATCCTTAGCTGTTCCAGGCACCGAGATAATCGGATCCGCTGAATTGAGAAAGCGCAAACACGAAAATAAAACGGGAGGAAACTTTTTGCGTGCCTTTTTATTTTGCTTCTTCCCCACTATCTGAGAGCCTGGAACAGGCTAATATATCCTACACATATGAGCCGATTTCAACCAAATCCTGGGTGCATTTCTCAGAG
>NC_133204.1:33411507-33419007 GCF_958299795.1 Porites lutea | reverse complement strand
ACCTTTTAAGGAGTAGCACGATTAGCAATCGGCTTTTGTTTTCAGAATAAGCAAACACTGGAATTACTTGTCCCGAAACTTCGTACAGGTGACTTGTTCTACCTCAGAGTAATTTGTTTTAAAAGACATATTAAGAAAATGGACCTGGAAAGTTTTTTGCTCGAGAAATGTCCAACTGGCTGTTTTCTATGTCATTCTTAAACTATAATCCTACAATTTTTAACGTTGCACATACACGCATAAGTCTACATTTCTGTTACTTATAGTATGTTTTATATCTTGAAGGTTTTTTTTTTTTAATTCACACAGATCTAAGTATAGAGTATATTTTTTTATTTTTTGTTATTTATAAATAACAAAAAATAAAAAGTATACAAACTACGTCCTCGATCTCCATAATTCTAATTCATAAGAACTCAGCCTCATTCATTAATTGTTAAATATCCTTTTTTACTTTTCCGGAATTAGTGCATTCAGGGTAGCATATTAACAGCGGAGCAAACACACCAAAAAATAACATGAAAGAGATCGAACTAAGAATTTATTTCCTTTAAATACTATAATATTTGAAAATAGATATATGGTATAAAATACTTGTTTAGTCCACTGAAAACAAAAGTCGATTGCTAATCGTGCTACTCCACTGAAAATATGTATCCACTGCCAATATGTCTGCATAGTTAGGTTAAAAAGCTCCCAGTCTTTTCATTGGCGGTGAAGTGAAAGTCCGTAGGTTTAGTTATTTCGTCGTACAAGAAATGGAGATCTTCACTCGTTAATTCTGTAGCCTTTGTTTCAACTTCTTCTCTGTTACCATCCTTATTCATTTCTTTTTTGGCATTCCCTTGCACTGAAGAAGAGTGCCTCGAACGATTTCCACTGGATGGTCCAGTGAAGGATCTCCACCGGTGCAATTGGGAGCTGTTGTCACGGAGCGGCGTGGATTCTACTATTACAAAGGACTCGCTTGTTATTTCTTCCTGTTTTGTTAAACTTTTCAAGTTTATGACTCGGAAAACGTAAAGTATTTTTCTTCGTCCTTTTCTGACAACAGTGTTCTTGTCACTCACGATTTTCCTTTGATCCTGATGGACTAAATTAATTTACTTTTTACACATGCAGTCGGTATCTTCTAATCCTTTGATCTGGTGCGAGATGAAATAGATTATAGATTTTTCAATTGGCAATTCACTCACTTGTTTCAACAATTTAGTTTGAAATAGCAGTTCCTCTTGCGAAAATTATACCAGTTCGTCCCCCAAAAATAATAAATACGTCGTTAAAATCGATGCAATGAGCTCTCAGCAAAACAGGAATACAATGTTTGAAAATCTAACTACACTGATTATAATAACAAAACAAATCTGTTGAAAAGCCAATTACGTCAACGAGCAATTAAGGACAAAATTAGCGGATTGGACTACACCAGATCATCAAAGCAAAAGATTAGTACTCTGTAAAGACTAATATATAGATTTAGCCAGGGCTAAAATCGTCGTAACGGTTCTAGTTATCTAATTTATTAGGGAAGATCCATATGACTTTTAAGGGTGTGGCTGGGTGATTTTAGGGAAAAAATAATTTCCAAACAGTGCAAGAATGAAACAACATCTAAAATCTTACACCCAATAAATAGCAATCACCTTGGGCCACAGTAGATTAGACGTGGAAGACAAAATCTACCCAAGCAAAATGACCTATTTGCCCTGGACAGTCCCGAAATACCCGAAGTAGTCATTCGATAAAAATCGATAGCAATCAAGTGATTTTTATCGATTGATAACGGAAATCGGTGAAAATAAACTTAGTAGTTGTGTCAAATCGATATTATCGATTTTTCATGGTTTTAACGATTTATAACGGAAGTCCGCCATTGTTGTTTTTTTTGCATGAGTCAACTAAGAAAACACATCCACGAGTATCAACTGATCAGCAAACATGAAAATAAGAAATGTGGAAACTATTACACACAATTTTCTCCCTTTATTTAATTAGTACATAATAACAATAACGGTTCGGTTTAATTACATTCAGTTCTCGCAGGCAAGTATCACGAGAAATGCATCCTCAAATAAAGATTTCCTTTTTTTCTTCCTAGCCTGAATTTCAGACATTCGTTCGAGTCTGGATTCAGGCGAAAATATTTTCCTCGATAGATTTTCACTGTTTTCCGATATCAATCGATAAAAATCACTTCATTGCTGACGATTTTTATCGATTTCGATCTGTATCTATTTACTATTCCGGGTTCTCTTAAACTGCACCCGGATCTACACCGACGTTATTTTGAAAGGGTGGTAGATCTAATCCTGAAAAACTGGGCGCCTACAGACCTGGCCAATATCAGCCATCAAAAAAAGATTTTAAACCTGGTTTTAAAGAAAATATAAGATTTTTTAAAAAAAATTCTTTATAAGTGATGATGTTTGATAAACAACTAGTGATAAATGTTTGATCCTTTGACTCTCAATTGCCACTCATGATCAATTGTTAATAAATTTACTGTTTGCATGAAATACAATTCAGTTTTAATTTTTTGGTGAACAGATAAACAGATATTTCTTCCGATATGAATCGATGAAATCGGTAAAAATCAAGATAAATCGATAAACGAAACAAGTGTGTCATCGATTTGAACCGATTGATCGATACAATCGAATCAAATCAATCAATCAAATCAGATTTACCGATTTTTATTGATGTATCGATTGACAAATCAACACCGATTTTTATTGATTGACTACTCCGGACGAAATATAAGTTTATACTATAAAGGCCGTTAAGCCCCCAAAACTGGTTGGCTTGGTTGATGTAAATTGTGACTAAAACGCAGCAGGTTGGGCTCTGAAAAATGGCTGGTTTCTTAGTAAGTCTCAGATTCCTACTGCTTCTGCTTTAGCTACGGCCATCCTCTCTGCGAACTTTATATGTACCAATATATGTCAAATTCCTTGAGGTGACAGTGGCTAATTTGCTTATTTCCTTATCAATTTCATATTTCCGGTTGCAAACAGCGACAGTAAACTCGTTGAGCCCGAACTGTGTCAGTTGTTCGGTCAAAGCATACAAATACATTTAAACCTTTTTTAGCGGCGCTAATTAGCTTTTTCACTTTTTCCACTATATTTTTCGTTTTCCCCCGAAAGTCGTACTGAGAAAATACACTTTTCAACAGCTTAGCATGTAAAAGATGCTTCAATACATCTTTACGGCTGCTTTCCCACTACTTCTGGCTTAGAACATGACTCTGAAAGCTTACAACATGGCATTTTTTAAAATACGTTTCAAATTTTACACCACATCTCACTTGTCATTCAACATATCCTACACATATCAGCGATTTTAACCAAATCATCGGCGCATTTCTCAGAGATGAACGAACAGCTTCTTAAATAGACAAGAGCCCAGATTAAAAATAAAAAATGAGGGGATGGCATCCACCCATGGCATTATCCCCCTACCTACATCTCTCTTATAGGTTCGAGGGTTAAAAAGTTTTCCACCTTTGCACGACTACCTGTTTACAGTGCCGAGCTAGGTCCAACCAGGCCTGCTTTTCCAGAAGGCTTCACTTTGTCTCTCCTTAGGGTCACAAAACGGAAAAATGCTTTAATCTCGTTTTTTATGTCTCTTTTGAAGAAAGCATAAGCCAAAGGGTTTACTGCAGAGTTTAAAAGTAACATAGGCACGCTATAGTTGAAAGCACTACATTGATCATTCCAAATATTTATGAAAACACATCCAACATTCCAACACAAAAGTCTGCTACTCCAAGAGATACGACAAAAGACGTTGGTTTTGGTTCGTAGATGTCGTCTGCTGCAAACAAGAAAGATAATAAACCCATTAATGTTATTCTTTTGTCCATTCCATTCTGATGACGCGTTCTGTGCTCTTCTACCCGAAGTAAGAGCCCATGTTTACGGTCAAAATTATCTTTTTCGATGCAACAATAGGAAGCAAGAATTACACCATGTGTAAAATCGACACGAGGCAGGAGTATCTTTCCAACGAACTGAGGACAGCCGATCAGCCTTTTCACCGTTCTACAGTAAGCTTTATTTTACAATGAACAGTTTAGAGCACCGATAATGTGTTACATGTAGGGAAGCATTACATTTTGCAAACAAAATCCTTACTAAACAAAATTTTTCGTTTAAGCTTACAATTTTCATTCAATTTCCTTTACAAGTAAAAAATATATATTTATAGCAGCCTTATACAAAAACACAGCTGTGTCTTTTAAGTCAAACATGACAAAAAATTTTTATTGCTGGCCCCCTGTATTTTTGTTCCTATATTATTCGAAAACAACATCATTCTGTATTTCGGATATTCTCAGAATATTAGTGTGTGACATGGTTGCCATGCCAGGAAAGTTAATTCCTTTCGCTGTTAGGGAAAATTTAACAGGTCACTCATAAAATTTCACTCTTTCAAAGAAGTCAGACAATGGTACCATTTTCGAAATAAAGCATTTGTTCCATTGGCAGAAGAAGGTTGTTTCAAGAAATTAAACGACATGCAAGCAGATATTTATATAGGGTTTCCCATAAGATCAATCCATCCTGCACTTGGCTTTACATTCACGATAAATGCATTTAAGACAGGGAAAGTGTTCATTTGACTCGTCTCAGTCTGGGAAATTAAAAATCTATGGCTCTTGCACTGTCTCACCAAGCTCATGCATGTTTAGAATGGAGACCAATGGAGAAACTGATCACCTTCAACATGACTTGCCAATTTGTGGACATAATTTTTCATACATAACTTGCATGTGCTACTGCTGGCTGGCAAACACCGAAATCCGTTTCACACTGGCTGGAATTGCGTAATTTTTGTCTTTTCTAATGTTGCTGGCTGGCAAAAACCCGTCAAACATGACTGCTGGCTGGGATTTTTATTTTCTGAAAGTCTTGCTGGCTAGCAGTGAAGAGCGGGTATTTTTTTCCCAGGAAAGTTAAATATTAACATAGGTTGACGTAAAAGCACTCTGCTAGCGTTTACGACATTGTATAATCAATTTTGCGAAAAAAGTTCGTTGGGTACTCCTAAAACAAATTCACTCTTGCATAGGGATTTGTTTCTTATGCATGTACACGAATAACTATGAACACTTGCCTATGTGGTAAAAAAATTGGTCAGTGCTTTATGGTGAATGCCCACACATTCAATAATCATAAGGCATGATCACTTTAGTAATTCTCATGAACTGCATCCTTAATGACATTGCTACTTGTAATTTTCTATTTCGGTGATTATGTTTGCACTTTTCTTTTACAAACAATAGTACCAAAAAAGTGCAATTTTTATAGCTGTAGTTCACCTTAAAGAACCATAATTTTTTTCTCCAATTACCAGCATTTAGTTGTTGTTTTCACTGCAGCATTATCTCCTAGCATTCACATCCACTCACTTCTACTGATACATTTCACAGATGATTATTACACTTAAGGGTGAGCTTTTATTAAGCAAATTCAACTGCATATTAGCCGGCAGTTATCCACTATCACCCACATTTCCTTTTGACTATAATTACACATGTAGGAGGGTCACATGGGGTGAATGGGGGGATGGGACCTATGCAGCATTCGCTAACAACAGCAACCCCATTTAAATCTCAGAAGATCCTTTTGAAAGCCATAACACTAGGTTCATATTTAATCTACAGGAGATTAAGTAAAGCTCAGCTTCCAATATTAGACTCGCCCTCCCCAGTTACATGATTTACTTCATTTCTTTCCTGTCCTCCCACCCCTTATGGGCTCCCCCACCCCACCTCCCGAGCTTCAGGAGGTTCTGCGATACACATATTTCTAGTTTTTCATTGACATAAGTACAACAGCTAGTGAAATAAAGGCCGGATTGCAAACAGCGTCAGGAAATTCGTTGGGGTGTCTGTAAAACGCGGACAGGATAGCGGATGCGGATGGAAAAATGCGGATAGTAAAAGGCGGATGGAAAAAATGCTGATAGTAGATGGAGCAAAATATTGAACAAAATATGCCAAAGATGCTTTAATCAGAAGTTTTTTTGTCATGGCGACACTGCATGCGCGTAGACGGTCCACACCAGTTCACGACATTGGCAATTGGAATGAATGGTGTCCGATAAGGTCATAATCTTACGAGCGAGCGCCATAAGAACGGACGACTAAAGTAGCAAAGCCGAGTCTGATTTGCTTGAATAGGTTAATAGACACGAAATTGGGCTACAGGAAGTCATGTTATCTGCAATTTATCACCGACAGTGATGGATCCAACGTTTTGTCATAAACAACGAGATCGCCCCCAATTTTCTTTCTCTCATCCGAGCAAAATAAAAAAACAAACTAACTAACTAACTACCTAACTAGAAACAAAGAACAAGTTAAGGTGTATTTTTGTCCCATAACAAAATGGGTAGTCCCGTGATCTTGGCCTCTTCGTAAAATTGCAGTCTTTGCAGCCTGTGGTTCACGTTTGAACCTCTGAACTACTTTCTTGCGGTAGAAGATTTATGGGAGCTCTTTATAGTTAGAAACCTTTTAGGCTGCGAATGCAGGCTGTATTCGCAGGCTAGAAGTCTGTCAAAAATAGGGTTTAGCTATTCTCTTCTACCATGTAAGCCCTTTTGTTAATACTAGTACCATTTCTCTGATCAAATAGACAAGATTTTTTGTCGAGTGTGAAAATTGATAGTTGAAAGCGTGAACTAATTTTTAGTCATTTGCCCCCCTTTCCACTCAAATAATCGACAACTTAAGGAAGGCACTGTCCGGTTTTTGCACTCCATAACATACTCCAATTCTCGAGAAAGTGGCTATCAAATAACTCTTTTCACGAGAAAAAAGTACTGCGAGTCTTGTGTTTTAGTACCAGGATGGTTTAACTGCTTAGTTTTCCATTAAGGTATAAGACACTGGACGAAAAAAATAGATATATATCAAATTTGCTCAGGAAAAATATGATGCAAAAAAAGTGCAAATTAGGAGAACTGCAGGGGCAAAAATAGCAAATGCCACATTCGCCCTTGATTTACAACGCCATGTACATGTAAATTAGAGGGAAAATGTGGCAGGGCAAATTCGATGTTAATCTATTATTTTTTTCCTCCAGTAAAAGGAAACAAGGAAAGGATCTCTGGTAGATTAAGGCCTGGGTCAGTCATTTATGAGTTTTATGTGCAGCTTCCAAAAACTATGGTTAAAGACATCCACAAGGGACGATTTTTGGTGGGGTAAACTAAACTTTTAAAACTTGAAAAGAGAAATTTAAATCATTTGGTCACGTGATCGACCACGCCCTCCATTGTTCAAAAAATGTAACCAACGACTCCCACCACTTACCAAACGAGTAGCTCCGCTTTCTCTCTATCAAAACATTGTCCCTACAAAGTGTCTATGAAATCAGCTCGGAATGGTTCGAAGCATTACAATTGGCAGGTGCAATTGGTGTTCACTGACTAGTGCCAGTCCTCCTCCAACTAAAATTATCGACAGGAGAAAGAGGTTTATTGACC
>NC_133204.1:33394007-33406507 GCF_958299795.1 Porites lutea | reverse complement strand
ATATAAAGCCCACAAAATACAAGAAACAAGGAAACGACAATTGTCATCATTATCAATGCAGACTTCTCTCGACGTTTGTTGCATCGCAACTGCCTTCCCAAAAAGGTCGCTACTTGGGTTTGCTTACAAATAACGCGTAGCATTGATGCAAAACAAAAAGTTATCATTAAACACGGAAATAAGTAAAATAAAACAAAAGCTAACAAATAGATAGTGTGTAAGGCGACAGTTGTGTTTAAACTAAATAACAGAAAAGATTCAACCAAAATGAAAGCAACAGATACTCCCCACGAGAAGGAACTGAGCAGGATTACACGTCCAGAAGTCATAAAGGTTAAGTATTTAAAAGGCTTTACAACAGCTAGGTAGCGATCTAGTACCAAACTGCACATGTTCATCACTGATGCATCGAGGAACAGCCACTTAATAACTATCAGGCCTCTGTGTAATGAGTAATTGCGGCCTGTCCTTTCTAACAAAAGCATCGAGGGAATCACGTTCGCCCCAACAAAAAAGTCTGCTACTGCGAGAGATACGACAAAGGTGTTGGTTTTGCTTCGAAGATGCCGTCTGCTGAACACAAGGAAGATGATAACTCCATTCCAAGTCATCGTCAGAATGGAAAGAAACCAGCCGAGAATCCAAAACCAATTTTCCATCTTCATCTTTTAGCCGTTGTTCATGGAATTCAGGTGATTAAATTATGAATCTTTGTTGCTGTAACTCGCTTTAACTGTCGTCTTTCTCATCGGCTTCTTCTAGTCGGTACTGAATCCTTTTTTAACAGAATGATGATTGAAACATCCATAAGACAATACTGACCACGTCGGCCTGAACAGCGTCAGTTTTACAAAAGATGCTTAAGGTTGAACCTGCCAAACGGGATAAGGAACTGTCAAACTTCCCTTACCCCTGATTAGCATTCAAGCCAGAAAGGCCATTATATGGAAAGATATGAATTGTTCTGAAGTTAACTGCTATTGGGTTTCCCGGTGTATTCGACGTTAGATGAAAACAGTTTAACAGCTAAGCTTAAAAGGTTCCCTATTGGCTTGATTGTTTGCAAATGTATTTCCCCTTGAATTAAACAAGACTACACGCAAATAAAAGAAATTAAAAGTCCCTATGAACAAAGCTATTATTACGACAACCGTAACAAAAAGATATCAGCGCCCAACAACTTTCCATTAATTTCTTCGCTTTTTGTTGATGTAGGTTTGTATTCAAGATGTATGTCACGACATTTGCTTTATTTTAAAACTTATTTCAGTTTTCAGCTGTTTAGGCCGGGAGTATTATTTTTCATTCACATAAGTACAACAGCTAATGAAATGAAGGCCGGGGATTGCAAACAGTGACAGCAAATTCGTAGAGCCCGAGCTGTGTCGGTTGTTTTATACAGTCTAAGCACACAAATACTTAAAAGTAGTATCTATGTTGAAAGATAAGCCCCGTTGGTGCCTTCCCTTTCCTTCCATATGCCTTCCCTTAATTTAGTAGGCATAAGGGTCGAGTCTATGACGTCACCCATTCTTTTATCCTAGAGAAAAAAAATGCGTTCCTCCATATTAATTAAGTGCCTAGTCAGTGTCTTCCTGCTTATTAATTATGTGCCTTCCTCCATATATAATGAAGTGGATAGGTTTACTAATGAGCGTCTCTCTACTTCAATAGAAACAATAGGCTTGCCTAGACTTGCTTGGGCTCTTTTAACCCTGATTGGTTCATGTAGAATCTATTCTGTCTTCCAAATAAAAGCGGGTAGATTTCGAAAGCGCTATCTTTCTTGCAATCGCTTTGCTAAGGAAAAAGTCTTACTATCACCAATATTCTTTAAGACCTTGCTCCAAACATACAAGTCGAATCGAGCGCTTCACCTCTATTGACGATTGACGAAGTGGAAAAAGTGCAATGTCAACGGGTACCTAGCCTTATCGGCCATGTGTTTCAACTGACTTATGCGGCTACGGTTGACAAACTCATTCAAGAATAAAAGCTAAATCAGGGGCACCCAACGTCAATTTTCGGAAAATAGCTGTTCGGAAGACCATTTGAGATCTAGAATTTTCGGAACATTAATTTGTTATAAAATTTCTTGCTTGCCTGCCTCTCCTAGGATTTTCGAACTTCTAAAAATTGGTATAATTGCCCATTTTTAACGGATTTTTACTTGAAAAAGGTCACCTAGAATTTTCGAGAGCCTTTTTTCTCGCTGAAATTTTCGAAAAGGTAGGTTTTGATCTCTATAATTTTCGGATCACTAGACTTTCAGCTAGGAAATCCGAACAGATGAAAAATTTTTAGGGGATAAAAATATGCCCGTATCTATCGTTTAAATACTAAAATACGTTTAACAATGCTATGTTTAAGTGTTTTCCAACCATATCCTCGTTGGGTGCCCCTGCTGAATCGCTGCCACGGTTGTGCTATTCAACAACCAAGTCAAAACCAACATTCTTGCCTCATGATGGGTAATGATGAGGCATGGATGTATTACCATGATGAAGTGCTGGAACAAATTGACCTCAATGTTATCTTAAAAACGGCTGAAAGTGTGTGCAGTGCTCTTGGTTTCAAACTTGGCAAAACGTGGGAAGCGTACGTGACCGAATTACCAAAGTTGCCTTGGACTAGCATCTAGCTCACTTCCTTGGAACTCGAAGATTGTGGTCCAGACAACGGAAAAGGCGCAGAATTGTTTACGAAGTTATGCATGTTACCGAGTTTTTTTTTTTAATTTTTTTAATTTTATATATAAAAACACTGAATGTTCAACTAAATTGAAATTATTTCACTGTTATGTTATAGCATTGGCACAAGGAGGAAATAATTCTACTTTTCTTCTGTACACTTTATGATACTTCCAGGTACTTAATCCACGTCTTTTTCGCCAGCTTGAGGAGGATATTAAAACTAACAAAACTACTGATACCCATTGCAAGTTAATAACCTTGAACAAAGCGTGATTATAACATTGCTTGCGGGAGCAACTTTTAAGACAATAAACCAACAAGTCAAGCTTTAACAGTGTTTTATTAAACACCTGCAACCAAACCCAAAAATTGAGCTCAGATGACTCTGACTGCTGTCAAGAATAAATATGCACGGATATATATATATATATATATATATATATCTTTTTTAATAGGTGGACAAAATTGCCGAGCCGGTGAGGCTACAAATCTTTTAAGTTAATTGAAAGTTAATATAAGTTTTTCCTTTATTGCTGATATTATTGCGCCAAACTTGCCATGGGTCTCTTTACAAATGATCATGGAGATTGCCAAGTCTCCATTGTTTTGTAAGCAAGTCGGTTGCTACAAACGGACAGTGAGGTCCTGCCGACCGATTCCAATTTGACATAAAACTCGACGCACGAAAGATGGCGGTTTCTATTGTTATTTACACGTTATCAGTAAATTATTGGATGACTAAAATTTTGCTCAGCTACTTCCCTAACAGCTAAGTAACAAATAAGATGATTTTTGTTAGTTAGGTGAGATCTTTTTCCTCACAGGTATGCGAAATGCTTACTTGTTCACATTCGGAAATCTAAATACCTTTGTTAGAAGCAAGATATTTTCTTCTACTTGACATGCAGTAATAAAGCGAAGAAAGATCCTCTTGTGCAATTTGATGTGTTTTCAAACTTTTGACATATTTGCATTGATATGACACAATGTGCGACATCAGCTAGTGCAAAGTGTCATCTTAATTAATGTATTCCTGATTACAAAATGCAGAGGCGAAAATTAGCCCCGGAAAATTTTCAGCCTAAAAAGAATAACGGATTATGAAATTTCTTAAGAATATAAACCCTTTTTCGGACTCCGGTGAACGGCAGTGTATTCAGCACCAAGAGGACACACGTCTTCTAATGTAATGGTAATCGTTTAGCCAAACTCTTGTTCATATCGTTGCCTACTGATTTATCAGCCATCATGGAATAATTTAATGGGACGGGTAAACTTATCGCTCATAACACTGAAAGACAATCTTTCTTCAACATAGCCTAATATAAATGAATTTACACTTCAAAGTCCAAGGTAGCGCGTAGCTGCGCGTGAAAACCATCTTTGCAATTTTTACAGCATACTATACCTTTCCAAAAAATACCAAAGATTAATATATTACACGTTGCGGTATCTCAACGTTAATTAGAGAAAATGTTACTGATTGACATCATGTTTTCTTTTCAGTAACACTTACAACCAAAAAAATGATCAAACCGTTTTCTTTTTTACTAATCCTCTCATAAGTTTTATCCCTACTAATAATCCAGGCGGCTTTCTAATTTTTGTAGAGTTGCTTAATAACCCTAACATTCTGTCGACTCTGCGTTAGGCATGGATTGCGCAACTAGAAAAGGTAGGCGGGGGATACTTAACAAAACAAATTTGTCAGAAAGGGTGAAAAATGTTGAACAGAAAATACGTCAGGGAACTAAATAATTTATACAATCTTACACAATGTTCCTGTATTCAGCTGGTCATGATCATAACTTGTTCCACCCACACTGTTTTAGCAACTGGACCTGGCTAATAATGACAGTAATAACCGTGTTATTACTGGTATAGTCTCTAAAAGCACTTTAGCTGTCACAAAAACTGTTTAAAAAGCTAAAACATAAAACATATTCTAATAGACGTATTGTTTCGGAAACGAGAACATAAAGGAAGCTTTTTCTTTTATACATTACCCCGGTTTTATGGACAAAAAAAAAAGCTGCAGTTCAAGCTCTTGTCAGGCTACTATAATTAATTTGTTAAACAACAAAAGCAGAAACTATCGCACAAAAAAAAATTGAAATAGAGAGTGGAAATTAATTTTTTTTGTTGGAAGTTTTTCTGTTTTTATAAATTCAAATGAGTGCAATGAATGTGTAAGCTAATGATATCAGGTAAAAGACATAGTAGTGAAAAGAAAAAAAAAATCTAATACTCAGAGCCACCTGCGAAACGGTTTAATTGATAAAGCTAGTAGAAAATTTGTAAATTTTGAATTTCTAAATTTTATTTCTCAAACCTTAAGTGAGAGCTTTTGCTCACCAAGAAAAAATACTTTAGACCAAGTCGCTGCACGATAAAGCAAACCTTGGATTAAAGGCTCGCTATGAGTTTACCAAAGAGAGTCATACGGTGGATATGATGCGACCCATTCACAGTGATACATTCTTTCAAGACCGGTTGATGCTCAATGGAGTTAATTTAAGAATCAAACTGAACCGAACCAAGAATGTACATGATATCATAAGTTCACACATTCATTGCACTCATTTGAATTTATAAAAACGGGAAAACTTCCAAGAAAAAAAAAATTAATTTCCACTCTCTATTTCAATTTTTTTTGTGCGATAGTTTCTGCTTTTGTTGTTTAACAAATTAATTATAGTAGCCTGACAAGAGCTTGAATGGCAGCTTTTTTTTTTTTGTCCATAAAACCGAGGTAATGTATAAAAGAAAAAGCTTCCTCTATTATGTGGACTTAACGAATAATCATTAGCGCTTTCTGCTTGATAATACACACATTTCTATTTGAAAAAATAATTTAAAAAATAATAATAGTAACAATACTAATGATACCAATGATAATAGTGATCATAATAATTATAGTAATATAAAATTATTCATGGTCATTGGATGCCTGTAAACAGCTTTACAGCTTTTGCACCTCTTCGGATAAAATTCTGTATTCCAAGATGTCTCTGATGCAATTTTTCCCCATATTGTGGCACGCGCAGCGACAAAGGAAATAGGAAGACGTCTGCACGCAGGCAATCTCTAGTGTTATCGGTAAGGTACAGGGTTTACGGCAAAAAAGGGTAACGCCGTCAAGGGGGTTACAAGCGAAGGGCGAGATGGGTACCCTTCAGACGGGCAAACTCTGCTATAATGCAATCAATAGCAATTACGTCCTTGTGCTCATATGCAGAATTGCAAGCCTGGGGAACTTAATCTCTCTTCTGTCATGGTCCTTCGTAAAGGTGTTTGCAGACCCTTCATACTACTGAAGCTACGCTGAGCTGTGCATGTTGACAAAGGAGAAGTCAAAAAAGTGATGAGAGCTACGTATATTCAGGGATAGAATTGGAGTTGGCTTGGTCAAGTCTCTCACTCCACTTAATCGGTAAAAGGATAAAGGAAATCCTAACACAAAAACACCAATACAGTGTGAAATATTTATCCCGATTTAATGACAAAAATGCTTTCAGGAAATTAAAAAAGTCTGTATATTTTTCCAGATTTCAGCTGTATACATAGGCGTATGTGCGTACATTCACACTATATTCCTGGTAGGAGAAAGAGCTGATGGTCCAGGGCCAAGCTTAATACGGGTGACATTTTCAGTTCAAAGCTGACAAAGTCGCCAAAGCGTATTTTTTGTCTACTTTTGAAGGAAACATAAATATAGTTTGACAACTTTTAAATAAAAGGTCGGTCCTGTGTCTTCTGCCCCCCAAATCAAGTCTCTTAGAAAATTGTACACCCCCCCCCCTCCCCCCGCCCCTTGAAAACCCTATCATCCCTCCAAAAATTCGAAGACTCTGATTCCTAGCTTGAAAAAATAATAATCATCGATTAAGTAGAGATGGCAGGATGGCAATCTGTGGAGTTTCGAGAAAGGAATTCTTTAGGCTACTGCATGAAATTAAAGGTCATTCGACATTTTTGTGCACGTTTACACCTATTAAAACGATGTATTAAAACTGGATCCAGATGGGTCGGAGAAGGAGGGGTTCAACGTGCAATCTATTTAAGGGGGTTTAATTCTATAATCATATAAACATAATTGCGAAACATATTCAATAAAATTGTATATTTTTTATTATTTAAAAGTGATATAAAGGATCCCAACCTAACCACCACCGGTCGATCCTGGAAAGACTGAGATAGCGGAAGAGGCCTGGGGGCATAGACCTGCAGCCGAAAGGGAGGTGGTTGACACAGATGATGTAAGTTGACAGTTCTTTTACTGAGTCCCGAATGAGACGAACTTATGTCGCAATAATTCCCAACTAAAGAAAAGTCTCTGGGACTGGCTTTTTGCTTCCACCATATTTTTACATTCTTGGAAAACAGCTTTGTAACATTTCTAGTCGGGGCAGATTGGCTCGATAGTCTTGTAAGGAACAGTGGATAAGACAAAAGAAAAAAATCCCTCAAGCACAATAACGGGTCTGTTAAGATTTATGTAACTGGTCTCTGCACTTTTCTCCGCCATTCATCTTTTCTCAACATCCCATTGTAGTAGTTGCACTTAAGCAAAATCAAGACTATTCGATACACAACGTTGTTATTATGAACTCCTATTCAGCTAGCTATCAGCTTGCAGCGCCTGAATGATGATTTTGACCTGGAATCGGACAGCCAGCCCCCAAGGCTTGACGCCAGCAACGTTTATGATGCGGATTTGGTAGACACCCCCCACCCCCCCTCCAAAATAAATAAATAAATAAATAAATAAATACAAATTCACTTCAAAGGGAAAGATTGTTAACAACAAATCAAGTGCGGGCTGCAGATTCCATTTACAGCCCGGACTTTGCCGCTTGACCCGCGAAAAGGAGTGTTTTAGAGGGGGCAGTTTGTCATTTGGCCCCGTGTAGTGATAATAATCACCATTTATGCAAGTTCCTCAAGTTTAGGCTAACTTGGGAAAATGCAGGTTCTTAACCGTGGGCTTTACTGTACCCGCAGAAAAGCAGTTAGCTAACGAAACAATCTCAAAGTCAGAACTGAAACCCCTCATCCTTACACGTGCACCCTTTGCACTGGTCAGTGTATAAAGGAACTCAATCACCATTACTGTAAATATTGTAAAAAAAAAAGATTTTGAGCGGTATCAACATCAAATCCCCAATTATCATTCAACACTTTGCTCTCATTGTCTTTATCTTTAGTTGGCCACCACTCATCCAAAAATATTTCCTTCTCCTGAAGGCAAAAAATTGTGAAGTGTGCAACATGTGATGACAATATGTTGTCAACTTTGCAAGTTTCAATGTCCACTTGCTTTCCAACAACACTAAACCTCCCCTTCAGTTGATCATGACCCAATTAGCTTGGGTAATGTTTGTTCCAGCATATGGAACAAGCAGCCATGGAAGTTTGGGATATGCACTACCGCCAAGAATCACAAGTGGTAAGCCCTGGTAAGTTTTGTTGAGGCACCTATAAGAGTAAAATGTTTCAACAATAAGCTACTTAATCAGGCCCCAGCTGTTCAAAACGAGGATAATGCTAGCTATCCACCGGATAACGCAAACGGTTTCCACAACACTTATACACTGGATAGTGATCAATTTATCATATGGATAGCACTATCCAACTTTTGAACAACCGGGGCCGGCCAGGACTGCGTATAAAAGAATGCATGGTTTAGTGCCTATATGTGCTTTAAAAGAGTTACATGTACGAGCAAAAGACACAAAAAAGAGAATTTACTGATATTTTTTTTAAGAAGAATGCTACGCTTGAAATTACCAGAACATGAACCATAAATAGACCTACAATTATGGACAAATTTTGCATTTGTTGAAATTTTTAAAACTACACAATCATCCAACTCCTCCCTCTCCCCCACAAACAATGTTGAACTCATGTATTCACAATTTTTCTTAACTATCAATACTGTATAGGGTGCCGGGACGCTACAAGGGATTTCCAAAAAAATAGCCCAGCTTTTAACTTGTAACTAGTGTCCCTGTTCAATGCCTGAGACCAACAAAATATGTTGATGGCCTTCCTGAGTCTTCTATTAAACATGTTGTCTTCTCTTGCAAGGATCGAGGAGGAACACTCAAAATGAAATGAAAAGGGGGTATGAAAATGGTCTCTTGTCTTATACAGGGTAACAAACTGAATGGTCTTGTCTTACATGTAAACATGGTCAGGGTTTGAAAGCTTCAGGAGCACACCCCTACCAAGTTTCTCAAAAGTGCCCCCTAGAGTACACTGTATTAGCAGACTACAGTGTTTATTGAAAGGCAGAAATATCTACCTTATGTTAAACTGGTGTATGTTTCAACAATGAAAAAAGTTGTATTTATTTTTGGGTAAAAATGGAAGAACAAATCTGCAGAGAATTTGCTAATAGTGAGCAGCACTTGTTCAAATTCAATTATATTAGTAACAACATGAGTGTCAGATTTCTTTAAAAAAAACATTCATTAGTAACATTTGTAAGCTAAAACATTAGCTTACGTCTTTGCAAGGACTTGTCTGTAAACCTGGATCTTCGCATCATCTTCGTGTCATGTATGGATCCTGGGTGTCCACAGCTCACAGTTAAAAATTTGCAGCTCCCGTCACAGACGGTTTGTAACAAAACAGAATAATAGCTTTTAAAATTATAGTAATCAGTACTGTAATTATGGGGACGAATGATCCTTATGTGACTGCCATCTATGGTACCAACACAATTTGTAATTGGTTAATCGTTGAACGTCGCCATGGCCGCCAAACACTCCGTGTCTGTGACAGGAAATCTGATATACTTGGGCGTCATAAAAGCCACGATTGCCTCGGTTGTCTCTCGAACTATACAACAAACAGTGAGGACAGCTACATCAAATTGGTTGGCTACAGCACGGTAGTTGACACCTTCATAGATAAAGAGATAGAAACTTAATTAATGTGGTTAGCTTGGGGGAAACGCCATACCAATTTGGGGACCGTGACAATTTATAATTGGAAATACAATATAAAAGTAAGAATATTAAAACTAGGCAAAATATATTATAACATCCTCCTCGATCTACATAATTCTTCACATCCTCCTCAGTCTCTTCTCATTCCAGGGGCACCCAACGAGGATATAGTTCAAAACCACTTAACATAGCATTGTTGAACGTATTTTAGTATTCAAACGGTAGATGTAGGCATATTTTTATCTCCTAAAAATATTTCATCTGTTCGGATTTCCTAGCTGAAAGTCTAGTGATCCGAAAATCATAGGGATCAAAACTTACCTTTTCGAAAATTTCAGCCAGGAAAAGGCTCCCGAAAATTCTAGGTGGCCTTTTTTAGGGTAAATATCCGTTTAAAATGGGTAATTATACCATTTTGTAGATGTTCGAAAATCCTAGGAGAGGCAGGCAAGCAAGAAATTTTACAACAAATGTTCCGAAAATTCTAGTTCTCAAATCGTCTTCCGAACATATATTTTCCCGAAAATTGCCGTTGGGTGCCCCTGTCATTCTATAATTGCTAAATATTCACCTCCTAGCCAGTGGATAACGGTCATAACGTGTGAGCTCGGTGTTTTACCAAAATTCTTTTAGAGAACGATCTTTCGAGATTCAACAAACTACTAGGGCTGATGTTTTTAAGGCAAGAATAGACTTCAAAGGATTCAAAACAACGTTATATCCCATTTACTTTAGTTGTTGTTGTTGTTGCTGTTTTTTTTTTTTTTTTTACTCAATGGAATGTTTACAACACTGACTGTTTATTCGAGTAGAAGAGGCAGATTTGTGAACGCATCGTTTCTTAACAAGAAAAATTTTGTCCAAAACTTGAAGTTTATTTATGACAAACGAAAATGAAAGCAATATTTGCTGTAGGAACGTGAAAGTTAACAGCTAACTTAAATTAGTAGTTAACTGACAATTGGCCCCCCAAATACTAGTTAACTGATATTTGGCCGAAAAATCAGTAGCTAACTGAGAATTGGGTACCCCCATTAGCACCCTCCTTTACACATCCATCATCTATCATAGAGCTTACATTACTTTTACGAATTTTGCTGTTAATTTTATTTACCTTAGCAAAGGTATTACAGCGTTATGTCCACTCACCTTTCCACTGAGATGGTATTTTTAGCAAAGGTATCTTCCTTTTTAATGTATGGACCAATTTCCTGGCATAATTTTGAAAATGCTGCCCTGGAAAGCCTGAAGTTAGCAACAAATTCCGCCTCCGGCATATCTTTAAAGTCACGCTCGAACCACTCTGTCGATCTCCTTCTTCCCGTTTTTCTCAGGCTCCTTCTGAACTCAGTCCAAGAGAGCATTGATTTTTATAATTCTGCGGCAAATGACGGTTTTTGTCATAAGACAAGACTCCCCCATTTTCATTAAAAGGGTCTTCAAAATATTGCCTCAGCAGCATGAACGCAACATGACGCCGTAACAAATGCGCGCCATGTTGGATTGCCATTCAACGGGCAACATTCTTACGTGGGGGGGCTCTTTTTTAAAAAATCAGTTCTTGATCTATTATCAAGGGAACATTCAAGAATCCTGACCAAGAAAGTTGAAAGCTCTCTCAACAATATCTCTTTTTCATCTTGCAAGATTGTGTTAGAATCTTGACCAAGATCTTGAAAAATCTAGAAGAGAAAGACAAAATCTTAAAAAGTTGTTAAGATTCTAGTTACAGTTCAAACCAAGATCTTGACAAGTTTATTAATCAAGATCTTGTAAGATTTTGGTAAGATTCTTGTAACATCGTAAAAGGTCTTACAAGAATCTTGATTAAGATTTTTTAAGATCTTAAAAGATCTTGTAAGATCTTAGAACTTAAATTAAGATTCTTACAAGATCTTGCAAGATTCTTAAACGATCTTTAAAGATTCTTACAAGAATCTTAGAAGATCTTGTAAAAATCTTAATTAAGAAACTTGTTAAGATCTTTGTAAGAAGCTTAATAAGAATATTGTTAAGATCTTAATAAGATTTCCACCTGGGTCGTTTTCGGCAGCCATCTAGTTGCTCGCTTCTTGCTCAACCGCACTTGTTTGAGCCCGCAATGTATCTAGAAGCGGATTACAAAGGGAAAAAAGGTCGCGCCAAAAAAGAATCCTGAATCGCACCGAGGAAAAAAAGTCGCGCCAAACGAAGAAAGACAGTTGCGCCAAAAAAAAAAAAAAAGGCAGTCTCGCCAAGGAAAAAAAGTCGCGCCAAAACAAAAAAGAACAGTCTCGCCAGGAAAAAAAGTCAGCCAAAAAAAGACAAAACCAACCAACTCGCGCCGAAAAAAATACTCGCGCATTTATATGTGTGTGGCACCAATATTTGTGTCCTGATTTGAGCTAGTAAGGATTTGATCTATGCATTGAAAAGTAAAGTCGGAAAGTGTTTGGTGTTTTATTAATTTGCATAGCAACTTCGCAAGTTTTCTTGTTAGTTTTCATGGAAGATTTTTGGCACCTGAAATCAACTTTGAATTCTGTAATAGTAGAGCCGACAGAGTGGACTAAACTACTTTAGTACTGTATTGTAGGCGCGCAATGACCGAACGGCCGTCGCGTTTTCTTGCCGACAAATAAAACTTTTGAAGGCATTTGTTTAGCTCTTTCGGGGAAATTTCGTCAAAAAGAGTTGAATCCTCTTGTTTTTAAAACCATTCTGTAAGAAAAAAAAACTATCACCAATTCCGCTAAATAAGGTAACGCAGGACTTAAGCTCAATTAGCATTTGTAAACAGAAAACTTTTTCACCGGTTTCCGCATCGATAAATTCAAGTCAAACTGACAAAGACGTCAAAAAAGAAACATAT